>NW_028120312.1:0-36163 GCF_965178545.1 Coloeus monedula
CTGCTGGATGGGGGGGGCAACGCTCCTGGGGCTGGGGGGAAGCTGCAGATACAGCGAGTGCTGGAACCTTGCGGTGCCTCCTCTTCCTGCTCTTCCTCCTCCTCCTGTGTCCCTACTCTTCCTCACACTCCTCTTCCTCACACTACTCCTTCTCCTGCAGAATCCCACCTGCTGCTCCCACGTCCATCCTTTCACCATTCTGGTCTCCAGCCCTGCTCCTCCAGCCTTTCTCCTCCTCCCCCCAGGCCCAGCACCCACCCCTGGCTCGCTCTGCCCCCCAGAGCTCTCGGATCCCACAGCACCCGCAGGGATGCAGCTGCGGCAGCTCGGGCTGGGGCAGCGCTGGGCTCTCGGCCGCTCCTGGCCGCACTCGGCCCCCGCCGCAGCCACTTCTGCCAGCACAGCACGGGCCGGCCCGGCCTTGGCGCTCCCCCCCTCCCACCTCCCCAAATTCCCCTCGCGGGGGGCGCCAAGGCCGGGCCACACGGGGGCTCCAGCTGGGGAGCGCCGGGCGCTGCGGCTCTGCCTGGCAACTGCTGAGTCACCAGCGCCGCGCCTGCTGATTGGCTGAGCGCTGCCTGAGGGCCGCGCCTGCACCAAGGGGGGACACCCTGCTCCAGGGGGGATGGCCCGAAAACCGGGCACCCCCAGCGAAGGAACAACACCAACGCCTCCCTACAAACACATGCTCTCAATCTGCTCGGACACAGCCACACGGACTTGGACACAAGCAAGTGACACAAGCAGAAACCAGCAGCTCCACAAAATGCTACTGATTGACACACACTGCTGCTCAGCCAAGCTCCTGCTCAATTCCTCAACTTCCAGAACAACAACAAAGCCCGAACACAACCATGGACATCGTGTCCTATACAAAAGGGGACAATGTTGAGGCAGTCTGCACATTCTCCCAGAGGTAATTAAGGACATGGACACCCAGCAGGGGTAAAAAGGGAAGTCAAGAAGGGGTCTCAGCAACAGGGGACAGATGGTGTTGGTGTGCTGGGAAGGGATTGGTTGAAGGGAGTGTGCAGCAATATGGTTAAGGCAAACAGCAGCAGGAGGAATCTATGTGGTAAGAAAGGAAAAGGAAGATGGAAAGGAGGAGGAAAAGCAAAACGTGAGGACTGGGATGCTTTTCAGCACCGTCTTATCCTCAAAATTTGACAGCTGATCCAGATCTCTTCTATTCCCGCTTTCCAGGACTGGGAAACAAAGAAGTTCAGGATTTCAGGGTGTTTCTCTGTGGGGGGGAGCAGCAGGACAGGGCAGCACGGGCTGGGGGCCTGTGGGGAGCTGCGGGGCCGGGCCGGGGCTGTGGGGCAGCCGGGGCTCAGCGCCGGGCACTGCCTGACCCCAACACCCCCCGGGCAGGGCCGGCAGTGGCCCCCGGCCCCCAGGAGGCTGCGGGATGTGGAAGGATCAGGATTTTCTTTCATCAATCTTCTCTGGGTCACTGGAGAAACGAATGATTGTGCAGAAAGCTCAGCAGCTGTCAGAGGATGAGCACCCACAGGCACTGAGGGGGCTGCAGGAGAGGCACAAGAAGCCCCTGCAGCACTTGGCCAGAAAGGCTCAGCAGGGGAATGCAAGAAGGGATGAGCAAAAGGCCAAGGTGAAGGCAAAGGCCATGGCAGAGTTTCTACAGCCCCCCAGGGATGAACCGCAGGGCCCAAGGGGGCCCCAGCACCCAGGGGACGGCGGCGGCCACAAGCACCTGGCACAGGCATTGCCCTCCTCGGCACGGCAGAGCCGACCCAAACAGCCCCTGGCAAGGAATCAGGGCTCCAGCTGCAGGCCACAAGGACACTGCAAGCACAGACAGCAGCACCCTCAGCACGAGCAAGTCCAGCCCTGATGGACATGGATTGGCAGGGCTCTCAGAGCTCCCAGCACACCAGGGACCCACCGCACCAGAGCCCTTGAGAACATTCAGGGCGCGTCTGGATCGAGACGAGGCCGCTCCTGATGGACACAGGGGCCTCTCCATCCACTCCAAATCTGAGACCTAAGAAGGGAAATTGTCAACAAGTTCTTTCATTATTCAGGCAATAAGTGGGAAAGATGAGCAGGGGTGTTTTATTCAACCACTATCAGTAGATGTGGGGGATGGGTTTGAAACACATCAATTTCTGTTTGTTCCTAATTGTGATTGTAATTTACGGGGAAGGGATTTGGGGACTAAAGTGGGAATACAAATTCATATTGTAAAAGGAGATACAGAGGCTAATGCTGCTGTACCTTGGTGTCAAATGTCTTCGAAGGCCTCTGCTGAAGGGAACCCAGAAGTGTGGGCAGCCCCAGGGAAATAGGGAAAATCAGATATGGAGCCTCTCCAAATTCCTCTGAAGCATCCAGGACAAGTGGTGTCCAAAAGCAATACCCTGTTCCAAGGGAGGCAAGGAAGGGGTTACAGCCTCTTACTGAGGCCCTGCTAAAGGCAGCGCTTCTGGAGCCAGGCATCTCTCCCTACAACACTCCTCTCCTGCCAGCCAAGAAACCCCATCATGGACACCAGAAGGAAAGCACAATTTTCAAGGCTTCAAAAGCAGATTAATTGAGCCTCCTGCCCTGGCCCTCCCAGACAGGGAAAAACCATTTGAATTGCATGGGGATGTTAAACAGGGCCATGCCAAAGGAATTCCTGGGCTCAAATGTTTAACCCAGTGGCCAGAGAGTGGCCTCATTGTCTGCTGAATTGTGCAGCCCCGGCTTTAATGGGAACTGAGGCCTGAAAACTGACAGCAGCAGAATCTCAGGTTGATCAAGCCTGGCATCAAGTTAAAGCTTTGTTAACCAAAGGAGCCTCTAAATGGATGAGCAGCGCTCGGTTCTTACAAAATGAAACTTGTTGGATGGAACAGGAGGATTCAGAGTTGAGCACAGGGCAAGGGTTGAACCCAGCCTCCTGTTTGAACGGCCCTGGACACGGGGCTGGCAAGAAACCCATGGCTGCAGTCAAGTGACAGAGCTCCAGACCCGGGCTAGGAGAGATTTACCAGACATTCCCTGGCCTGAGGGAGAAAAGGTGTTTAGGGATGGGCCTGCAAGGGCAGCAGAAGGGAAAAGAGTGACAAGACACGCTGCTCTGAAGGAAAGGGAATGAGACAAAGCGCAGCTCAGCGCCCGCATGCTCAGCTCAAAGGGCCGAGCTGGGGGTGCTTGGAAGAGCCTGGCACTGAAATGCCCTGAGCAGGAAGGCTTCAATATCTTCTGCTAACAGCATGGCAGCTCACAGCGGGGCAGAAGCATTTCCAACTGCTTCAGCAATCCCTGCATCAGTTCTTAAGGCATGTTTGGAACAAACAATTCCAAGATATGCGATTGTGGAAGCAATGGACTCAGACAGAGGAACTCATTTTACAGGAAAGATCCTTCAGGCCGTTCTGGCTGCTTTAGGAACACAGTGGCACCTCCAAACGCCCTGGCACCCCCAGAGTTTGGGTCGGGTAGAAAGAATGAATGGGGAAATAAAGAAACACCTTCTGAAGCTGCTGAGAGAAACCAAGATGCCACGGGTACGGCTGCTGCCATTGGCTTTGGCAAGAAGAAGAGCCAGACCCAGGGCAGATATTCAATTATCTCCCCTGAAATCCATGTTTGGAATTCCTTACCCTGGTGTGATAAATGAGTGAATGATAAATGAGTGAATGATAAATGTTGTCTTTTGCATGTGTGATTCAAACATTTAGAAGTGATGATGGATTATGTGGAAATAGTGTTAAGGTAAAATGTAGTTAAGTAGAAACGAGACTAAGGTAAATTGTAACTTCGAAATAGTTGTAATACGCTAAGAAATCTATTAATAAACACATGGTAATAAATGTCTTTTGAGCTGAGAAACTACAGAGCCAGGAACCAAGACATCTTAGAGAAACAAAGAAGATAAACCGCAAGCATCCCAGGAAGATTGTTACCTCATCAGAACTCACCCCGCCCAAGGGAACTGGCAGCTGCCAATGAGGCTGGAGACTGCGGAGGCACCGGAGAGAGGGGGCCTGTCTGCAGTTCTGAAGCGATCCAGAGGACTGAGGCGGTGTCCTGCTGGGGGAAGGGGCAGAAACCGGAGCGGGGGAAAGGGGAGTGAAGTGTAAATTCCTTTCTGGGTTGATGAATATGTAACAGTTCAGGAGAGTACTTCAGTCCACAGTAAAATGAATGGAGGGCGCCTCTGGCAATATTGCCAAGCGCCCCAGGCTGTGATTTGCCTTTGTTCTACTAATAAATGTTCAATATTACATTGCTAAGAATTTAGCTTTTGTATTCATTTTCTTCAGCCTTGATCCTCTAACACTAAAAAGGTTGTTGGGGAGTTTTTGTCCTTCCCACAGCTTTGATAAGATTACAACATTAGAAGGCTTTTTTCTTAATAATCCTACTTTGATATTGTCAGACGGGTCTGGGCCAGGGTGTGAGAGTCAATTTTTAGTCTTAGGACAAGAAGCAGCAAAAATCTTTATTGCTTTGGGGTGTTTTTTGTGTATGCATGTGGGTGTCTGTTAGTGATGGCAGAATTTTGGAATGGGTTTTTCGATGTTAACCTTCAGGTTGCATTTTGCAAAACTGGAAGAGCTTTAAAACTGACCCTTTAACTCATAAACAGTTAATAAAACATTAAAAAAAAAAAAAGAAAGCTGCTTGTTGGGGGGCCACTTGTGAGTCACCTGATGGCTGCCCTGGAGGAGAAGCTTCCTTCCAGGCAGCCAGCAGAGGAGCTTTAGAAATGCAAATTAACTCTGCTGCGGGAAGTGTGCACAATGTCCCAGGCTCTCCTTGCCTGCCACAGGAATTGGGCTGATTCCCTCTGCCCCTCACCCCAAGCTCTGCCTCCCTGCACTGACGGAATTTGCATCGCTAAAGGCAGAGCCCACACTGAGCATCTCTGACTCTGCAACAGAAATCCCTGAAGCTGCAAAGGAAAACAGCAAACGGAGAATGTTGGGAGAACTTCACTCACAAAAGCGGGGGGGAATCATCCCTCTCCCCACTCCAACATCTGCTGGCACTCTCTGTGTTATACAGGGTGGGTTTGACCACTGGGCTGCTTTTGCTGACACAAGGTCAGCGAAATCACTTGGGAATGCAAGGATGTGATGATTTAATCAGAGAAAAGCGGTCAATTGATGCATCCCTGGCATTTCTGGGAGTGCCCAAAAATGGGGAAAAGATGAACAGCCACCAGAACAAATCCTACAACACCATGGAGCAGCCCCTGGGAACCCAAACAAATTCATACCAGGTGCCAGAGAACCCACTGATCATTTCAATGCATCATTAGATCACAAGCTGTCCTCCAAATCATAACCAAGCACACAGCTCCAGCTCCTGACCTTCTCACCCACCAATCCACTCCCATGAGCAACGCCACATTTCACCCTGGGATGGCATCAGATTCTCTTCCAGCAGAAGGACCAGGAGGTTGTGGAAAATTAAATGACTCAAAGTGCTCTTGGCAAAGAGATGACAAAGGAGAAGTGGTGAAACAGAGAACAAACAAAATAAGAAAGCAGCTCATGTACCACTCCAAACGTGGAAAGGATGGGAATGGGACACGTTTTCGTGGTTCCCTGGCAGACCATGCGTTAAACCAATGCTGTTTCTCCTCTCAGGTGCTGCAGCAACTCTCATCTTTTTACCATGCACCACACCTTGCTCAGTGCAGCTCATCCAGCAGGGGATCAAGGGCATGCAGGTGGCAGCCAGGCCTCCTGACCCAGAAACGGCTGCAAAAGGACACAGAATGAGGTCACTGAGAATAATCCCAAAACCAAAGAAGGCCCAGGAAGAACAGATTAAGGCATTTTTAAAGTTTGTAAAGAGAAGTATTCAGAAAAGAAGAAGAGGAGGATTAAAAGGAAAAAAAATGAACGTGTCTTTACAAACAGATGCTCTGAATCCCATTGGAGATAGGGCCAGGGACTTGGAGATAAGGAAGTAATGGGAGAAACCATAAATTTCAGAAAATGTTACTAATTGACACGAACTGCTGCTCATCAAAGCTCCTGCTAAATTCCTGAACTTCCAGAAGAACAAAGACTTCACAGAGCCATGAATATCGGATATTATACAAAGTGGGGGTGCACATTAAGGGGCACATGCATCCCCCCGAGCCGGGATTCAGCTGAGAAGAGAAACAAAGCTCTCCGCTGCTCCCGGCCCGACGGAGCATCAGTGCATCGCTTTGATTTCCCCCAAAAAGGGAAAACTGCCCCAAACCCCTTTGGCTGAGTGCACGAGGGGAGAGATTTGCGGCAGAAAACTCCCAAAGTCGTTTATGCCCAGCTTGGGAAGAACAGCTCAAGCCAAGCGGAGGTGGGACCCCCCAGCAGCGCCTCTCTGCCGCCCCAGCTGAAGCCCTCGCTGGCTGCTCCAGGCTGGATGGGCAGACTGGGAGCATTGGGAAGGGGCCCCGGCTCGGGCCGCAGCCCCCGGGGCAGCCCCACGGCAGCTCCAAGGCTCCGCCAGCCGGGATGGAACGTGGGAGGGGAGCAGGGCAAGGGCCGGGGCTGTCGGTGCCCAGGGGACACAAGGGACAGCGGGGGCACTGCACAAGCATTTCATGCAAAAGATAAAATCATAAGGAAGACAAAAGCAACAGCAGCAGTGAGCCACGATTATGAAGTTAAACTTTAGCCGGGAGTTAGAAGCAATTTGTACTGATTGAACCAAAAGACAAGTCAACGAAGAGTTAGAAATTTAGCCAAGAAGTTCAGTGCTTTTCGCCATTATGCACCTGTCTGCAACTTTGCTTATAGTAAATGAACTGCCATAAGGACAAAAGAAGCGGATAGAATTATAGCCAGCACCTAGATTGCATGATCAAATACAGGCAGGAGGTATGGACCGTCTCCAGAAGGCTTCCCGAGGCTTGCCCACAATAGAAGGTAGAAAGTTCATGGTGACGAAGAGATCCCCGACTTCATCTTTCAAGACCACCGACCCAAATCAAGAAAAGAATTGGGCACGCGCAAAGGACTAATAACCGCATTTTAATAGGAAGCGGGGAATGGGAGGTGCTGGAGATATGTATAGGATTAATATCTAACACTTTGTGAAATCAATAGAGGGCAAATAACCGGGTAAGTGACTGGCACGTCCCTAGGAGGCGACTCCCGTGCCGCCCGCCGGCGTAATAAACACACCACTTTCTAACTTTAATTAGTTAGAGAGTTTCTGACCGTGAATACCGGCTTTTTAATGATTCACTGGAAACGTCGAGCAGACGGAGATCTAGGAAGCAAAGGCAACACTGAGTCGCTTCCAGCGTGCCCTCAGCCCCGCCAGAGCCTCAGCACCCCCACAGCCTCCCCAGTCGCTCCAAAGCCTTCTCAGCCTTTGCAGCCCTTCCATCAGCCGCTCCCTCTCGCGGCGCTCCGCGGCCTCCCCTGCGCAGGGAGCAGCGGCGCAGGAAGCGGAGCAGCCGCGCCTCTGGGGCTCGGCGCGGGGCAGCGCTCAGGCACAGAGCCCGCAGCGCAGAGACACTCCCTGCACGGCGCCCGTTCGGCTCCGCGCCCAGAGCTTCGATGCCGGGCAGGCGGCTCGCTCGGGCTCCCTGGAGCCGGCACTGGGGCACGGCCCGGCCCCCACAGCGCCGGGAGGGGCTGGGAGGACAGGGACGGCATTTGGGGGTCCTGGCGTTAACTGGGAGACCCTCACTGGGAACCCCCTCCCCGCTGTCCCACCTCCCCTCATCCGCCCTCTTCCGCCCCTTTCCCACCGTCCCCCGAACCCCAGCTCCCCCCAGCTCGGTTTGGGGGGGACCCACCCCTTTCCCACCGTGTCCCGTCCCCGCCCCGCTCACCCGAGAGCTCCTCGCCAGCAGCTTGGGGGACGGAGGAGGAGGAGGAGGAGGAGGAGCGGGAGGAAGAGGAGGGCCAGAGGAGGAGCGGGAGCAGGAAGAGCAGCAGCGAGAGGAGGCGCCGCGTGCGTCCAGCGCTCTCTGGATCTGCAGCCCCTTCGCGCCGGGAGCATCGCTGCCCCCGCATCCCGCAGGTGACCGGGAAGGGGGACCTCGCTCCGGGTATCCGGGTATCCCAGGGGAGGGTTTCTTTTGAAGGGGGGAAGGATATTTGGAGTTCAGCCGAAGTACTTTGGGGCTCCCTGATTCTTTTCTTCGGGACGGGGCGGGTGGAGCGATGTTTGGATCTTGCAGGACTCCAAAGCTGATCCGAAATGCCCTTTGGGTGGATACTGCGGGGTCCTCGGGAGGTGTTTTTTGGGGATGTCGCGGTGGCGGCTGCCGGCAGAGCCCCGGCGGTGGGTGGCGGGTGCGGGGTCCCGGGAGCCACGTGGCGATCGCCCGGTACCGGCGGGGGAGGAGCCTTGAGAGGGGGGAGAGAGAAAAGCGGGGAGCCGCGGGATTCCCGGACCCTGAAATGGGGGCCTGGAGAGGGGGGACCCCGGCAGCCGGGAGTGGGGTGAGCTTGGAGAAGGGGCAGCCCCGAGAAGGGATGAGCCTGGAGAGGGGGAACCCCTGGGACACCAAAGAGGGGACCCCAGAGAGGGGGGACCCCCGGCACCCCGAAGCAGAGAGCCAGGGGAGGAGGGACCCCTGGGACCCCAAAACCCTCGGCATCCCTTAGTGCAGCCCCAGAGAAGGGGGACTCCCTGAACCCCAGAGTGGGGAGACCAAAGAGGGGGCACCCCTGGGATTCCCTGGAAGTCTGGAGCAGGCAGAGACCCTGCAGAGAAGGGACCTCCAATATATGCAGGGCCCGCAGCATCCAGGACAAGGGGGACCCCCAGAACTCCATAGTGGAGAGACCAGAGAGGGGGAACCTCAGTGAGGGATATTTTCCTCTTGAGTCTTGATGTTTTGGAGGTTTTCATGGACACAAGGTATCTGGTGATTTCTAGAGATGGACTTGAGCAGGAGGAACCCCCAAGCCAATGCGCTCACCCCTTGTTTTTCCCCCCAAAACAGGACTTCTCATTCCCAAGCCTTGGTCGAATGGAGGAGGAGGAGGCAGTGAGGAAGATGTCCCGGGAGCCCCAGGCAGGTGAGGAGGAAGTCACTGCCCCTTTCCCTTCTCTCCTGCTCCATCTCCCAGCCCAGCATCGCCCCCGGCTGCAGGACAACCCCGCTGCCGACGCCGTCCTGCCGGGGACGGACTGGGGGAATCTCCTTCCCCTTCCCTGTGGCACGGAGGCAAATCCCATCCTCTCCTTGTCTTTCTTTTCTTTGTTCCTTTTCCTTGCTTGCTTCCTTCCTTGCCCTCTTTCTACTTGTTCCTTCTACTTGTTTCTTTTTCTTCTTTTTCCTTCCTTTTCCTTGTTCCTTCATCTTCATTCTCCCTTTTTT
The DNA here is from genome assembly GCF_965178545.1 of Coloeus monedula. Lineage (NCBI taxonomy): Eukaryota > Metazoa > Chordata > Aves > Passeriformes > Corvidae > Coloeus > Coloeus monedula. The sequence goes on from NW_028120312.1 coordinate 9,302, forward strand.
CTTCTTGTCCCTTCCTCTCCTTCTTCCTTCTCTACCCTTCTTCCTCTCCTTGTTCTTTCCTTCCTCCTTCCTTGTTCCTTCCTCTTCTTGTCCCTTCCTCTCCTTGTCCTTGCTCCCTCAGGCACTGAGCTGCAGATGGAGACCAGGGAGGACAAATCCCCGTGGCAGAACCTCGTGGAAGAGGCTGCTTTGAGTGGCTCAATGGCACAGGAATCACATGGGGAGGAAAAGCCAAAGGGATCCCCCACAAGGAGGGGCTCCAAAGCCAGCCCAGGGTGCTCTGAGGAGAAAAGGCCCCCCCTCTGCTTCATCCAGAGGCCCAACCTGGTGGTCCATGAGCAGCTTCACACTGGGGAGAAGCCCTACAAGTGCTTGGAATGTGGGAAGAGCTTCAGCCACACTTCCCACCTCTTCATCCACCACCAGATACACACAGGGGGATGGCCCTACAAGTGCTTGGAATGTGGGAAGAGCTTCAGCCACAGCTCCAGCCTGACCTGCCACCAGGAGATGCACGCCAGGGGAGGGCCCTTTGAGTGTCCTGAGTGTGGGAAGATGTTTCAGTGGATCTCCTATCTCATTGTACATCAGCAAACACACACAGGGGAGAGGCCCTTCCGCTGCACAGACTGCGGGAAGAGCTTCAAGTGGAGCTCCCAACTCACCAGCCACCAGCGCATCCACACCAGGGAGAGGCCTTAGAGTGTCCCGAGTATGGGAAGAGCTTCTCCTGGAGCTCGTCCTTGAGGAAACACCAGCAGAGGCACCAGTAAGGGAATCCCTGTGAGTGCCCCGAGTGTGGGAAGAGCTTCGGGCACTGCTCCAACTCCATCTTAAAACTCGAGGTGCTGCTGACTGAAAAGCTCTTCCAGAACCCTGTACTTCAGACACTTAGGAATCCTCTTCTCTTCTTAAATGCCATAAAATATTACCGTGTCCTGCAGCCGTAGGCAGGAGGAGAGAAGAGCCAGCAGGCATAAATATGCAGCAAGATTGATTGATTGAATTATTTTACAAACTCTTTTATAGCCTTTTTTCTTCATAGTCTAACTGGATAAAGGATCAGCCACCCCTTGGTGTGATTGGCTAAAATCCTAAAATATCATTGTCAAAATATTTTTCTACTGTACTATAAACAAGGCTTCTCAAGGTTGCCTTTGTTTCATTGTTTATAGAACTCTGCTGCTATCTTCTGTGAGAGAGAAAAGTCTCTCACGGACTTAGAAAATACTAAGAAAATTCTTGCTAGCAGCATTTTTGTATCCACATTCTCTTTTCCATTCTTTGTCTTTTTCCTGGCCTATTTACTGACCTTTATTCTTGTACAAATTGTCTGTCCCAGTAAGTCCTTCTTTGCTGAACCGATGCTTTCTTCTTCAATGCAAATCTGCAGAGCAGAAGGAAAGCAGCCCCTTGGAATGGCCTCAGTTGAGCAGCACTCACTGGCACAGCCTCTTCTCCTGCCCTCAGGCAAGGGACCGACAAGGCAGCACCAGCCTTGTCAGAGCTGGGCAAGGACAAGAGAGAGCAGATGCCAACAGGGGCTTTGAGCTGCACCAAGGGACGTTTGGGTTGGGCATTAGGAAGAACTTTTGCCCAGAAAGGGGCATTAGATATTGGAATGGGCTGGCCAGGTGGGCGTGGAGCCACCATTGGGGAGGTGTTCAAGGAAACCCTGGGCGTGGCACTCAGGGCTCTGCCCTGGTTGCTGTGGTGGGGATGGGGCACAGGTTGGAGTCGATGATCTCCCAGGGCTCTTCCAAGCCAATGCATTTGGTGATTCTGTGACATCACAGGCTCTGGGGACAGCGTGGTGGCTGTCAGCTGTCCCCAGCCCGTCGCCGTGCCCAGAGCCCAGGCAGCACTCGGCACGGAGCCACGGCCAGAGCCAGCGTGGAGGTGGCGGCTCATCCCACAGAGCACCATGGCCAGCCATGGCTTCTCCTGGCTGCTGCAGTTCTGTGTGCTGCTGATGCTGGCCCATCCCCTCGACCCTTCCAGCCATCCTGAGGGGGACATGGGCGCCTCGTCACTGCTTCGTGAGGAGCTGGAGCCGCAGGACTCCACAGGCCCTGGGATGAACCCCTTGGTGGACGTGGTGCTGGTTTCTTGGACACGCTCGGCCCTGGAGCTGCTGATCACGGGCCTTGTCCTGGGATGGTGCCTTGGCAGGAGGCTCCGGAGACGCTGGGGAGAGGTGAGGGAGGGGGGTCAGGCAGGTGGGACAGTGCCAGGGCCGGCAGCCACCAAAGCCTTGGGCCAAGCCGGTGTTGGGCGAGGCCTGAGAGCCCCCGTGGCGGAGCAAAGCTGGATTGGACCAGAGGGTGCTGGGCCTCCCGGGCAGCCCTTTGGCCACGGCCCCTCGGCAGAGGGGTCTGAGCCCCTGGGCAGGAATCGGGCCCAGCCTGAGCCCCAGGGACACCAGGCAGAGGCAGCCGGAGCTCTTCTTGCTGCAGCCTCTGCCCGGGGCAGCCCAGCCAGGCCTGAGTCTCTCACGGAGAGGCCAAGGGCAGTGCCAGAGGGCTCAGCCCCGCTCGGCCCCTCTGCCCCTTCCATCGGGCTCCCTGGGCCGGGCTGTGCAAGAGAAGCGCCGGAGCCCCTGGGGCTGTGCAGGACGCGCTGCGGGGACGCGGCTGCCCCAAGGAGCTGCTGCGGCTGCTGAGGCACAACCGCGCCCGGATGCGGCTGTGCCGGCGCCACCGCTCTCTGCAGAGGCCCAGAGCCAAGACACCAGCAAAAGGGGGCAGCTGCAGGAGGAGGAGACCCCGAGGCTCCCCTCAGCGCTGACTCTCCAGCTCCAGCTCGGCACTCAGCTTGCAGGGCATCACGGGGGATTTGTGACCAGTGCTCAGCCTGGGCACTGCGACATCCCCCAGCTTAGGGGTCAGTGAAGCCTCCCATCCTCAGCCGCAGAGCTCCCAGCCACCTTTTCCCCAGAAGCTGAAGTTTCCATGACTGTTCCAGTTCCAAACTCTTGACCCTTTTTGGAGGCATAAGGTTCTCACCCCGTAATCTTCCAGTCACCCCCCAGCAGTCAAGTTAATCAAGTTTTCTGGACATTGCTGTGTCATTTCCTTGATATCCATGCGAGAGGGGACACAGTGATGGATGGGTTTACATGGGAGCTGCAGAGCCCTGGAATGGAGAGCCTGAGTGTCCCAGCAGGATTTGCAGGAGTGTGGAGGGCAGCTGGAAAGAAGATCGTGGGCAATATTCTCCTGCCTCCATCTTCCAAGGAAGCTTTGATTCAATCCCTGTCTGCACAGTGCCACAGGGCCCCCAGAGGCCCAGGGAGGTGTCTGGGTGGCCCCAGAAGGCACTTGCAGGACCCTGGGGCACCAGGGAAGGGGCAGGAGCATCCCTGTGGTGCTGGGAGAGACACCCAGAGGGGGCCACCCCTGGGGCCCGGGCAAGAGCTGCATTCAGGCAGCCAAATTCATGCAAGGTCTGCCCGGGCTCTGCCCAGGATCAGTCCAGCGAGCTCCACTCCTGTCTCACCTCTTTGTACTTTCTTTGTATTTCTTTGTATTTATTTCTGTGTATTGATCCTGATGACCCTCAAAATGCCATTAGAAATCATTTTCCCTCAAAATAAATGCTGACTTATTTTGGTTTTAGGAATTAACCACAGGTAGTCCCTGCTTAAATGACTTCTCTGTGACTTATTCTGCAGTTTGCTCCTTTACAGCACCATCAACCACCTCTCTTAAAATACAGATCCCTCATTGGAAGCAGGGAATTCACCTGGATCCCCTCCTGGGACCCCCCTGGATCCTCCTGGACCCCCCCCCCCCCCGAGGACCCTCCACACCTACGCCCTGTGGGACCCCTTTGCCAGGCTGGGCTGAACTCCCGGGCCCTGCGGCCAAACTCTGCCTGGAACCCGCTGGGTTTGTCCCAAAGCGGGGAAAGCTCCGGGACCCGCAGATCCATTTTGTCCTGTGGCTGTGGGGCCCCATCCCCGAGGGAGCAGGACTGGGCACTGTGACCCCAATCCCTGATTCCGAATCTCCCTCTCCCTCTCCCTCTCCTCTCCCTTTCCTTTGGGTGATCACAAATCCCAGAGTGGCTGCAGAGTCCCATGCCCAGTTCGGGTTTCCCAGCAAAGAGAGGCCTGGGGTTGAGGTGCCCTGGGATAGCCGGGAATGGGGGGTCCAGGGGTCCCCGGGGTCAGGGAAAAGGGGGATCCAGGGGCTGGGAAAGGTGGATACCCGGAAAGGGGGGTCAGGGGGCTGTTGTTGCGGGTTCAGGGGGTGCAGGGGGGTCCCAGAGCTGGGGAAGGAGATGCAGGGGGGTCCCAGTGCCCAGGAATGGGGCAGGGGGGAGCAGGATCTGGGAAATGGTGGCAGCTGCTGGGCAGGGACCACGACAGAGAGGGACAGTCTGGGATGGGCTGGGACAGACTGGGACACTGGGATACACTAGGACTGGGACCAGAATCCACTGGGAGCAGAACAGGGGCACCAGGGATCATACTGGGACCACACTGAGGGTTACTGGCAGCAACTGGAAGCATGCTGAGGACAACTGGGGGCATGATTGGGACAACTGAGATGTACTGGGAGAGACTGGGAGTGGTTTTGATCATCCTGGGACTGACTGGAACAATACTGGGAGTGACCAGATCCGTAGTAGGGGTGAATAGGAGAAAGTGGAACAATGCAGGGGGTAACTGGGATCATACCGGGCCTGACAAGGCCAAACTTAGAGGGACTGTGATAATACTGGGAATGACTGCGATCATACTGGGGGTGACTGTGATCAAACTGGACCCATATTGGGAGTGTCTGGAAGTTACTGGGCTCATACTGGGTGTTGGGGTTTTAGGAGTTCTTCTGTTTTCTTTTTCTCTTAAAGAATTTTCCCCATATATGTTGCCAGGGGGAAAAATTACTGGGTGCTTAAGAAAAACAAAAGACCCGGCCACAGAAGGAGGGGTCCAGGTGGCTACTCTCTTTCACCTGGGCTTGTGGGCTGTTAGTTCTCTGTGTTCTGACAGAGAGAGAGGCTGGAAGGAATTCATCAGCACTGGAGACTTCTGCTTTTTCAGCTGCCTCCCTTCTACCTGAGAAGCCCTGGGATTCCCAAGCTCACCTTCCCAGCCCCGCTGGGAGCTGGGCCATGGCCACCCTGCCCCCACCGTTGCTTCGAGCCTTCACTGCTCTGTAGCCCCGCACGCCCTGCCTGTAGAGACCTCCGGGGGTTCACACTGCAGCTCCAGAGTTCGATACATCTCGTCTGCCACCTGGGATTTGTGCTCGTCCCTGCTGTTCCAGCGTGCTGTTCCCGAGGTTCCGGCCGAACACTGGGATCGGCTCCCCAGGGGGTTTGTGAAGCCTTTGTTCCATCCCTTCCCGGGATCCCAGGCCGCCAGTGCCGCGTGCTCCCCGAGCTCGCTCCGGAGCGCCCCCTGCAGCCGCGGGGGAACCATCGCACCTGCCCTGCTCACCGGGAGCCGCCAGCGCCCCTGCCGGCTGCGAGCGGAACTGCACCCGAGGGGAAAGGGCCTGACAGCCGAGAAGGCTGGCACTGGGTTTGTGATTGTTTGCTGGCACTGCCATAGTTATTGCTGTTTGTTTGCCTTGTTATACACATATAGATATATAATAGTAAAGAACTGTTATTCCTATTTTCCCACTTCTTTGCCTGAAAGCCCCTTGATTTCAAAATTGTAATAATTCGGAGGGAAGGGGTGTTGCATCTGCCATTCCGAGGGAGGTTCCTGCCTTCCTTGGCAGACACCTGTCTTTCAAACCAAGACAGATCTTGGTGCTCAACCGTGGGGCCTGAGGGCATTAAGAGAAAGGGGTGAACAAGGAATAACAGTTTGTGGATTACTTAATTTTGTGTGCTGGATATAGGGACCTTGTTAGGCAGCACTATGTGGTCTAGTTTACCCTGGTTTGGGTGGCATTTGGTCATGGCTATATTCTTCCCCTTTGCAGCTCCTTACCTAAACATGGGTCCTCTGACTAAGGCTACCATTGCTGTTATCCACTTTGCACTATGGGTCGAGAAGGTGAGGAATTCATGGGCTTTTAACTTCCTCCAGAATGTGGGCACGTGGATAAAGGGCTATCACACACTAAGTGCATGTTTTTGGGGTTATGTTAAAAATGGTACCTTTTGTGAGGAAATGACACCAGGGAAAGTTTTCTCCCAACCCCTCAACCAGTTCTTTGGGCCCACCTCACCAATTTTTGAAGGGTTTAGATTTCCTCTGGGTACTAACCAACTGGTGCTGGTAGGCCTACTCTATCTAGCCCTCAGGGATAAGCTGAGATTGGCCTGGATAACTACCCAGATACCAGCCCCAGACACTAGAGATGCTACCCCAGAGCCTGATCCAGCCCCACAGCCTGGTACTGCCCAACAGCTCGCCTCAGAAATGGACTACTCAAACTGGGTGAGGGTACTGGTGAAGGGGATGTAGGAGATGTGCCAGGAGATGTGCCAGATGCTAACGGAATACACCTCCTCAGCTAGTGAAAAACCCTCTCCCTGCCCCAAAGAGGGTGAGTCTGATGGTGCAGCAGTGGAACCCACGGATGTTTCAACCGTTCAGGCTCCAGCTGAATCACAAGGACAATCACAGCCAGCAGCTGTCACCCCTGTGCAAAGGAGGAAGTATAAGACCAAGTATAAGACCCAGTATGACCAGTTAATGATGATGGGGAACCAGGGCCCTCACAACCAGCAGGAGAGTCAGAGCTGGAAATCATCAATGAGTCCCTGTCATACGACAGTCTCTGTAATATGCGAAAAGACATTGTGTGAAGGGGGCGTGAGCCTTATACAACCTGGCTGCTTTGGGTTTGGGACCTTATGGGCACAGGTGTGCAACTGGATAGTGGTGAGGCAAGGTATCTGGGATCGTTGACCCAGGACCCAGGCGTGGACCAGATATTTGTGAGGGAGCCAGGGCCCCTTTCTCTCTGGGAGTGGCTCTTAATGAGTGTGAGAAAAGGTTCATTCACAAAGACAGAATGCAGGAGTACCATCATAGAATGCAGTGGAAGATACTCAAGGAAGGGATCCAACAGCTAAGAGAGGTGGCAGTATTAGAGGTACTCTTTGGGAGGGATGGACAGCATGATAATGACCCCGATAAGGTCAGGTGCACAGGACAGATGATGTGGAACCTGGCAAAGCTAGGGCCATCGCAATACACCACCTTCATTGCAACGACTGATGCTGACAATACCCGAGAAACAGTGGGCTCTGTTGCCAACAAGCTCAGGAATTATGACAGTATGGTCAATGGTCCGCTGAAAGCTCATGTCTCTGCTGTGGTTAAGGACCTCAAAGAGGAGATGAAGGAGATGAGGAAGGAAATGAGGGAGGAGATGAGGAAGGTAAGTGTGGCACCAGTGCGAGTCACAGGCCCCCAAGTCAGAGCCCGTCGTCCCCCTGCTAGAGAGAGAGGGTACACCCCACGAGCTGAGCTGTGATTTTTCCTGTGTGAGCATGGGGAAGACATGAGAAGGTGGGATGGGAAACCCACCTCTGTCCTGGCAGCGCGGGTGCGTGAACTCAAGGAGGGAGGCACTAACCGAGGGGGTTCCACTAAGGTGAAAGTAGCCTCAGCCTCCCGTGACCGAGCTGCCAGGTATTACAGAAGGGAGGATGATATGTCAGATCCCCTTGAAGGGACATCTAGCATGTATGCCCAGGGAAAGAATGATAACCAGGGCTAGAGGGGCCCTGCCTCTAGCCAGGAAGAGGCACAGGAGAACCGGGTTTTCTGGACAGTGTGGATTCAATGGCCTGGCACATCAGAGCCACAACCATGCACAATATGATGCACTGGTTGATACTGGGGCACAGCGTACTTTAATGCCATCAGGACATGTGGGGGCAGAACCTGTATCCATCGCTGGAGTGACCGGGGGATCACAGCAGTTGACCCTTTTGGAAGCTGAAGTGAGCCTGACTGGGAAGGAGTGGCAAAAGCATCCGATTGTGACTGGCCCAGAGGCCCCGTGTATTCTGGGCATAGACTTCCTCCGGAATGGCTGTTACAAAGACCTGAAAGGACTCAGGTGGGCATTTGGGATTGCTGCTGTGGAGGCAGAGGGCGTTAGGTAATTGAACACCCTGCCTGGACTATCAGAAAATCCTTCTGCAGTTGGGCTCCTGAAAGTGGAAGAGCAACGAGTGCCAATTGCCACCTTGACAGTGCACCACTGGCAGTATCGGACAAATCGAGATGCTGTGATTCCCATTCACAAGATGATCCGCGAGCTGGAGAGCCAAGCGGTGGTCAGCAAGACCCACTCACCCTTCAACAGCCCCATCTGGCCTGTGCACAAGTCTGATTGGGAATGGAGATTGACTGTGGACTATCATGCCTTGAATGAAGTGACTCCACCGCTGAGCGCTGCCGTGCCGGACATGTTGGAGCTCCAGTACAAGCTGGAGTCCAAAGCAGCGAAGTGGTGTGCCACTATTGACATTGCCAATGCATTCTTCTCCATTCCTCTGGCAGCAGAGTGCAGGCCTCAGTTTGCCTTCACCTGGAGGGGTGTGCAGTACACCTGGAACTGACTGACCATGGGGTGGAAGCACAGTCCCACCATCTGCCATGGACTGATCCAGGCTGCACTGGAAGAGGGTGAGGCCCCAGAACATCTGCAGTACATTGATGACATCATTGTGTGGGGGAACACAGCATCAGAGGTATTTGAGAAAGGAGAGAGAATCATCCAGATTCTCCTGGAAGCCGGTTTTGCCATCAAGAAGAGCAAAGTCAAGGGACCTGCCCGAGACATCCAGTTCCTGGGAGTAAAGTGGCAAGATGGATGACATCAGATTCCTACCAAGGTCATCAATAAGATCACAGCAATGTCTCCACCGACCAACAAGAAGGAAACACAAGCTTTCCTAGGTGCCACAGGTTTTTGGAGAATGCACATTCCCGAGTACAGCCAGATTGTGAGCCCTCTCTACCTGGTTACCTGAAAGAAGAATGATTTCAACTGGGGCCCTGAACAGCAGCAAGCCTTTGCCCAGATCAAGCAGGAAATCGCTCATGCGGTAGCCCTTGGCCCAGTCAGGACAGGAGCAGAGGTGAAAAATGTGCTCTATTCTGCAGCCGGGAACAATGGTCTGTCCTGGAGCCTCTGGCAGAAGGTGCCTGGTGAGACTCGGGGCTGACCACTGGGATTCTGGAGCTGAAGCTACAGAGGGTCCAAAGCCAACTACACTCCCACAGAGAAAGAGATCTTGGCAGCTAATGAAGGAGTCCAAGCTGCCTCTGAGGTAATCGGCACAGAGGCACAACTCCTCCTGGCACCCCAACTACCGGTGCTGGGGTGGATGTTCAAGGGAAAGGTTCCTTCCACGCATCACGCCACCGACGCTACTTGGAGCAAATGGATTGCCCTCATCACGCAGCGCACCTGCATTGGAAACCCAAGTCGCCCTGGGATCTTGGAAATAATTACGAACTGGCCGGAAGGTGAGATTTTTGGGTTATCTTCTGAAGAAGAAGAGGAGAAAGTGACACGTGCCCAAGAAGCCCCACCATATAACAAGCTACCAGAGAGTGAAAGACAATACGCCCTCTTCACTGATGGTTCCTGCCGAATTGTAGGCGCTGGCTGGAAATGGAAAGCTGCTCTATGGAGCCCCACATGACAAGTTGCACAAGCTACTGAAGGAGAAGGGGGATTGAGACAATTTGCCGAACTCAAAGCTGTCCAATTAGCTCCTGACATAGCTGAAAGAGAGAAGTGGCCAAAGCTCTACCTCTGCACTGATTCATGGATGGTGGCCAATGCTCTGTGGGGTTGGCTGGAAAGGTGGAAGAAGGCAAACTGGCAGCACAGTGGAAAACCAGTCTGGGCTGCTGAGGAGTGGAAAGGCTTTGCCACTCGGGTAGAGAAGCTATCCGTGAAGGTCCGTCATGTAGATGCTCACATCCCCAAGAGCCGGGCTAACAAAGAACACGTAACCACAAACAGGTAGATCAGGCTGTGAAAATAGAGGTGTCCCAGATAGACTTGGATTGGCAACATAAAGGAGAGCTGTTCCTAGCTCGATGGGCCCATGATGCCTCAGGCCATCAGGGCAGAGATGCCACCTATAGGTGGGCACGAGATCGAGGGGTGGATCTAACCATGGACAGTATCTCCCAGGTGATCCATGATTGTGAGACATGCGCTGCGGTCACGCAGGCCAAGCGGGTGAAGCCTCTGTGGTATGGTGGGCGATGGTCCAAATACAAGTATGGGGAGGCCTGGCAGATTGATTACATCACACTGCCTCAAACCCGCCAAGGCAAGCGCTATGTGCTCACAATGGTAGAAGCCACCACTGGATGGCTGGAGACCTACCCTGTGCCTCACGCTACAGCCCAGAACACCATCCTGGGCCTGGAAAAGCAAGTCCTTTGGAGGCATGGCACCCCTGAGAGAATCGAGTCTGACAATGGGACTGACTTCAAGAGCAGCCTTATAAACACCTGGGCTAGAGAACATGGCATAGAGTGGGTGTATCACATCCCTTACCATGCACCAGCAGCTGGGAAGGTTGAGCGGTGTAGTGGATTGCTTAAAACCACCTTGAAGGCACTGGGTGGGGGGACTTTCAAAAACTGGGAGGTGCATTTAGCAAGAGCCACCTGGTTAGTTAACACCTGAGGCTCCACCAGCCGAGCAGGCCCTGCCCAATCCGAGCCCCTACAAACAACAGATGGGGATAAGGCTCCAGTGGTGCACGTGAGAGGTATGCTTGGAAAAACTGTTTGGGTTAGTTCTGCCTCATGCAAAGACAAACCCATCCATGGGGTTGTCTTCGCTCAGGGACCAGGTTGTACCTGGTGGGTGATGCAAAAGGATGGAGAGACCCGATGCATACCTCAAGGGGACCTTGTTTTAGGGTGAACTACCCATGACTCTGTACTTGTATCAGCATCTGCATGTATATATGTATATAATTTGGGTGATGCATGTATGTGTATGGTTAAAAGGGTTCAGTTTCATGTAACATGTTAGTATGGGAAAAATTCGGGTGGATATTGTTGGGGTTTTAGTTCTCCTCCTATTTTCTTTTTCTCTTAAAGGAATTTTCCCCATAGATGTTGCCAGGGGGACAAATTACTGGGTGCTTAAGGAAAACAAAGGACCTGACCATAGGGGAGGGGTGCAAGTCTTCCACCTAAGTTTGTGGGCAGTCAGTTCCCAGCGTTTGAACGGAGAGAGAGGCTGCTTCTTCGGCTGCTTTCCTTCTACCTGAGAGACCCCAAGATTCCCAAGCCTGTCTTCCCTGTCCCGCTGGGAGCCAGGCTGCGGCCGCCCCGACCCTGCCATTGCTTCGAGCCTTCGCTACTCTGTAGCCCGCACGCCCTGCCTGCCCAGATCTCCGGGGGCTCCCACCACAGCTCCGGAGTTCGATACATCTTGTCTGCCACCTGGGATTTGTGCTCATCCCTGCCGTTCCAGCCTGCTGCTCCTGAGGGTCCGGCCGGACACCGGGATCAGCTGCCCAGCGGTTTGTGAAGCCTTTGTTCCATCCCTTCCCGGGATCCCAGGCCGCCAGTGCCGCGTGCTCCCCGAGCTCGCTCCGGAGCGCCCCCTGCAGCCGCGGGGGAACCATCGCACCTGCCCTGCTCACCGGGAGCCGCCAGCGCCCCTGCCGGCTGCGAGCGGAACTGCACCCGAGGGGAAAGGGCCTGACAGCCGAGAAGGCTGGCACTGGGTTTGTGTGTGCTGTTACTGCCATGGTTATTGCTGTTTGTTTGATTGGTTATATACATATAGATAAATAATAGTGAAGAACTGTTATTCCTATTTCCCATATCTTTGCCTGAAAGCTCCTTAATTTCAAAATTATAATAATTCAGAGGGAAGGGGTTGCAATTTTTTTTCTTCCATTTCAGGAGAGACTCCTGCCTTCCTTGGCAGACACCTGTCTTTCAAACCAAGACACTGGGAGCAACTGGGACCACAGTGGGGGCAAGTACAATCATACAGGGAGTGACTGGGTTCATACTGGAAGTGACTGGAGCCACACTGGACTCTTACTGAGAGTGAAATGAACCATACTGGGTGTGACTGGGAGCCACTGGGACCACGCTGCAGGAAACTGGGATCTTATTGGGAGCAACTGGGACCATACTGAAAACACAGTGGGAGTGACTGTAAGCGACCGGGATGATGCTGGGAGTGATCATGCCGGGATCATACTGGGGGTGACTGGGAACCACCGCTGAGGCGGCGGCGGAGCTCGGAGGCGGCCCCAGCACAGGTGGGAGCCGCGCTCGGTTCTGGCGGGGCTCGGGGCTGGCTGCGGGCGGAGGGGGCGGCAGGGGGCTGTGGCGGCTTCGTTGTGCCGTGTGGGCGCCGCGTTGGCCCTGGCGTGAGGGCGCTGCGGGAGCGGCTGCCCGCGGTCTCCTTCCCGCTGCTGCCTCGGCAGGAGCCGGTGCTGGAGCAGCGCTGGCTCGTCCCGGGGGCTGTGGGTAGGACAGAGGTGGCTGCCCCGTGGCCGGGAGTGTGCGGGAAAGTTCCCGTAGCCAGAGGTTTGTGTCCGCAGAGGAGCCGGAGGAGTCCTGTGAAAGTAACTTTATTCGTGGACAAAGGGAGAGGCCACGGGGCATTTCCCGTGGGGTCTGTCCAAGTGTTGGAGGACGCAGCCTCCTTTTTATGCCGATTTGCCCGGCCGCATCTCCGTGTCCCTTTCCACAGTGGCTGAGGTCCTTGGAAGGTACAGACTTCCCGATCCGCCTGCTGCATGTGCCCCTTAATGTGCACCCCCACTTTGTATAACAGCCGATATTCATGGCTCTGTGAAGTTTTATTCCCTTTGTTCTCTGTTTCACCACTTTTCCTTGGCCATCTCTTTGCCAAGAGCACTTTAAGTCATTTAATTTTCCACAACCTCCTGGTCCTTCTGCTGGAAGAGAATCTGATGCCATCCCAGGGTGAAATGTGGCGTTGCTCATGGCAGTGGATTGGTGGGTGAGAAGGTCAGGAGCTGGAGCTGTGTGCTTGGTTATGATTTGGAGGACAGCTTGTGATCTAATGATGCATTGAAATGATCAGTGGGTTCTCTGGCACCTGGTATGAATTTGTTTGGGTTCCCAGGGGCTGCTCCATGGTGTTGTAGGATTTGTTCTGGTGGCCGTTCATCTTCTCCTCATTTTTGGGCGTTCCCTGCAGCCAGGGATGCATCAATTGACCGCTTTTCTCTGATTAAATCATCACATCCTTGCATTCCCAAGTGATTTCGCTGACCTTGGTGCAGCAAAAGCAGCCCAGTGGTCAAACCCACCCTGTATAACACAGAGAGTGCCAGCAGATGTTGGAGTGGGGAGAGGGATGATTCCCCCCCGCTTTTGTGAGTGAAGTTCTCCCAACATTCTCCGTTTGCTGTTTTCCTTTGCAGCTTCAGGGATTTCTGTTGCAGAGTCAGAGATGCTCAGTGTGGGCTCTGCCTTTAGCGATGCAAATTCCGTCGGTGCAGGGAGGCAGAGCTTGGGGTGAGGGGCAGAGGGAATCAGCCCAATTCCTGTGGCAGGCAAGGAGAGCCTGGGACATTGTGCACACTTCCCCCAGCAGAGTTAATTTGCATTTCTAAAGCTCCTCTGCTGGCTGCCTGGAAGGAAGCTTCTCTTCCAGGGCAGCCATCAGGTGACTCACAAGTGGCCCCCTCCCCAAAAGCGGCTTCCCCCCCCCCCCTTTTTTTTTTTTTTTTAGTATTTTTAAACTGTTTATGAGGAAAAGGGTCAGTTTTAAAGCTCACCTAGTTTTGCAAAATGCAGCCTTAAGGTGAACATCGACAAACCCATTCCAAAATTCTGCCATCACTAACAGCCACGCACACACATACACAAAAAGGCCCCAAAGCAATAAAGATTTTTGGTTCTTCCCCTAAGACTAAAAATTGACTCTCACACCTTTGGCCCAAACCCAACTGACAATATCAAAGTAGGATGAGTAAGAAAAAAACATTCTAATGGTGTAATCTTGTCACTGAAACTGTGGGAAGAACAAAAAATCTCCAACAACATTTTTAGTGTTAGAGGATCAAGGCATTACTTTATTCTGGCCAGGATGTGCAACAGAAATCATTTCATGCACACAGAGCCCGGGTGTGCAGAGAAAATCATTCCATGGCACACGAGTTTTCCTCGATTTTTCCTCAACTTTATGCAGTCTAAACCCATAGAAATCCGTAGGTTTAATGTTCATTGGTTCCAAGTTGGGTAGTTCTTAGTATTTGGTTTCCTATTGGCCCCGGATTGCTTGGCCTCTGATGTTGATTAGGTGCACACTCCTTGATTTCCTTCTCAGCCTTTTCCAGAGCAGGGGTCTCCAGCTGTGCCGGGGGCAGTGTCTGGGGTAGCTGTTCCTTGATGTTTGCTGATGGGCGTTGATGTTTTGTTGATGGGCGTTATCTTTTGGGTATCTTTTGGGCTCTTCCCAGTCTGTTGAGATGTTAAGCTCATCTCTGTTGAGTGGTGTAACATCCCTTAACAAACACTTTAAAATTCCTTTCCCCAAGGCAGAGGCAAAGGAAGCCTGAGTAGAGAAATAAAATTGTAAAGCAATTCTGATCTTGGTATATTTTCCAGCAATCGAATCCCGCCCAGCCCAGAGTGTGAGTGTAACTGAGAGCCAGAGTGGAATTCTCCCGCTGTCTCGCGCAGCAGCTGTGGCGAGTGCAGGCACAGAAAGCTCTGAAGCTCGCCCGGTGCCAGCGAGGATTGGTCCCCAGTGCCTGGAGATGCCAGAGGAGGTGCCCAGCCAGACTATTTCAGCAGAGGATCTGTGGGCAGCCCCCGGGGCTTCCCCCGCTGTGGAGCCCTGGCTGCTGCTGCGGCCCCTTCTGTGCAGGGTCAGTGGCGGCCTCGCATGGTCCTCCTGCAGCCGGGGAGTGCAAATCCGCGGGGCTTCAGAGAGCCTGAGGCGAGGCTGAGGGGTCCCCCCGTGTTCAGCTGTGCTGGCGGCTGTTTCTGTGCTCGGGGACACTTGGAATGGGCCACGCCCTTGGCCACCAGTGGTGCTTCTTTGCACTCCTCAGGCAGGACCCGATGTCCTGGTTGGATGTTGTGGGCAGCAAAGTGCCAAGGCAGGGTCTGTGCCAGCCGAGCTTCCTGTGGAAGAGATTTCACAAGAGACAGGATTCTGGCCACGGACTGCTTGAAACAGACATCTCTTATCTCCACCCCCCCCAGTAGGTCGAGAATGAGCAGGGTGAGAAATTGGAAACATCAGTTCCAGGGGAGGTAATTGAATATCTGGCCTGGGTCTGGCTCTTCTTCTTGCCAAAGCCAATGGCAGCAGCCGTACCCGTGGCATCTTGGTTTCTCTCAGCAGCTTCAGAAGGTGTTTCTTTATTTCCCCATTCATTCTTTCCACCCGACCCAAACTCTGGGGGTGCCGGGCGTTTGGAGGTGCCACTGTGTTCCTAAAGCAGCCAGAACGGCCTGAAGGATCTTTCCTGTAAAATGAGTTCCCCTGCCTGAGTCGATTGTCTGGGAGGGCCAGGGCAGGAGGCTCAGTTAATCTGCTTTTGAAGCCTTGAAAATTGTGCTTTCCTTCTGGTGTCCATGATGGGGTTTCTTGGCTGGCAGGAGAGGAGTGTTGTAGGGAGAGATGCCTGGCTCCAGAAGCGCTGCCTTTAGCAGGGCCTCAGTAAGAGGCTGTAACCCCTTCCTTGCCTCCCTTGGAACAGGGTATTGCTTTTAGACACCACTTGTCCTGGATGCTTCAGAGGAATTTGGAGAGGCTCCATATCTGATTTTCCCTATTTCCCTGGGGCTGCCCACACTTCTGGGTTCCCTTCAGCAGAGGCCTTCGAAGACATTTGACACCAAGGTACAGCAGCATTAGCCTCTGTATCTCCTTTTACAATATGAATTTGTATTCCCACTTCAGCCACCAAATCCCTTCCCAGTAAATTACAATCACAAATAGGAACAAACAGAAATTGATGTGTTTCAAACCCATCCCCCACATCTTCTGATGATGGTTGAATGAAACACCCCTGCTCATCTTTCCCACTTATTGCCTGAACAATCAAGGAACTTCTTGACAATTTCCCCCCTTAGGTCTCAGGTTCGGAGTGGATGGAGAGGCCCCTGTGTCCATCAGGAGCGGCCTCGTCTCGATCCAGACGTGCCCTGAATGTTCTCAAGGGCTCTGGTGCGGTGGGTCCCTGGTGTGCTGGGAGCTCTGAGAGCCCTGCCAATCCATGTCCATCAGGGCTGGACTTGCTCGTGCTGAGGGTGCTGCTGTCTGTGCTTGCAGTGTCCTTGTGGCCTGCAGCTGGAGCCCTGATTCCTTGCCAGGGGCTGTTTGGGTCGGCTCTGCCGTGCCGAGGAGGGCAATGCCTGTGCCAGGTGCTTGTGGCCGCCGCCGTCCCCTGGGTGCTGGGGCCCCCTTGGGCCCTGCGGTTCATCCCTGGGGGGCTGTAGAAACTCTGCCATGGCCTTTGCCTTCACCTTGGCCTTTTGCTCATCCCTTCTTGCATTCCCCTGCTGAGCCTTTCTGGCCAAGTGCTGCAGGGGCTTCTTGTGCCTCTCCTGCAGCCCCCTCAGTGCCTGTGGGTGCTCATCCTCTGACAGCTGCTGAGCTTTCTGCACAATCATTCGTTTCTCCAGTGACCCAAACAAGATCGATGAAAGAAAATCCTGATCCTTCCACATCCCGCAGCCTCCTGGGGACCGGGGGCCACTGCCGGCCCTGCCCGGGGGGTGTTGGGGTCAGGCAGTGCCCGGCGCTGAGCCCCGGCTGCCCCACAGCCCCGGCCCGGCCCCGCAGCTCCCCACAGGCCCCCAGCCCGTGCTGCCCTGTCCTGCTGCTCCCCCCCACAGAGAAACACCCTGAAATCCTGAACTTCTTTGTTTCCCAGTCCTGGAAAGTGGGAATAGAAGAGATCTGGATCAGCTGTCAAATTTTGAGCATAAGACGGTGCTGAAAAGCATCCCAGTCCACACTTTTTTCTCTTCCTCCTCTTTTCCATCTTCCTTTTCCTTTCTTACCACATAGATTCCTCCTGCTGCTGTTTGCCTTAACCATATTGCTGCACACTCCCTTCAACCAATCCCTTCCCAGCACACCAACACCATCTGTCCCCTGTTGCTGAGACCCCTTCTTGACTTCCCTTTTTACCCCTGCTGGGTGTCCATGTCCTTAATTACCTCTGGGAGAATGTGCAAACTGCTTCAACACTCTCCCCTTTTGTATAGGACACGATGTCCATGGTTGTGTTCAGGGTTTGTTGTTGTTCTGGAAGTTGAGGAATTGAGCAGGAGCTTGGCTGAGCAGCAGTGTGTGTCAATCAGTAGCATTTTGTGGAGCTGCTGGTTTCTGCTTGTGTCACTTGCTTGTGTCCAAGTCCGTGTGGCTGTGTCCGAGCAGATTGAGAGCATGTGTTTGTAGGGAGGCGTTGGTGTTGTTCCTTCGCTGGGGGTGCCCGGTTTTCGGGCCATCCCCCCTGGAGCAGGGTGTCCCCCCTTGGTGCAGGCGCGGCCCTCAGGCAGCGCTCAGCCAATCAGCAGGCGCGGCGCCGTGACTCAGCAGTTGCCAGGCAAAGCCGCAGCGCCCGGCGCTCCCCAGCTGGAGCCCCCGTGTGGCCCGGCCTTGTCGCCCCCCGCGAGGGGAATTTGGGGAGGTGGGAGGGGGGGAGCGCCAAGGCCGGGCCGGCCCGTGCTGTGCTGGCAGAAGTGCTGCGGCGGGGGCCGAGTGCGGCCAGGAGCGGCCGAGAGCCCAGCGCTGCCCCAGCCCGAGCTGCCGCAGCTGCATCCCTGCGGGTGCTGTGGGATCCGAGAGCTCTGGGGGGCAGAGCGAGCCAGGGGTGGGTGCTGGGCTTGGGGGGAGGAGGAGAAAGGCTGGAGGAGCAGGGCTGGAGACCAGAATGGTGAAAGGATGGACGTGGGAGCAGCAGGTGGGATTCTGCAGGAGAAGGAGTAGTGTGAGGAAGAGTAGGGATACAGGAGGAGGAGGAGGAGGAAGAGGAGGCACCGCAAGGTTCCAGCACTCGCTGTATCTGCAGCCTCCCCCCAGCCCCAGGAGCGTTGCCCCCCCATCCAGCAGGTGATCAGGGAGGGGGATCCACGATTTTCCTGGGGGTGAATCTTGGTGTTTCTGAGGTTTCTTGGGCTCCATGTGGTGTTTTGGGTTTTTTGCGGGGGATGAATGTTATAATTTGAATGAGTTTTGTCTGAATCTTGATGTTTTGGGAGTTTTTGGTCTGTGTCTTGATGTTTGTGGGACTTTTGGTCTGAATCTTGGTGTTTTGGAGGGTTTTAACAGACACAAGATGCCTGGTGATGGCCTTGGGCAGCAGGAGCCCCCAGCCCAAGGTGCTCACCCCTTGTTTTTTCCCCAAACCAGGATTTGTCATTCCCAAGGTGTGGCCGAGGAGAGGAGGAAAAGCCCCGGAGATGCCGCACGAGGAGGGGCTGCAAACGCAGCCCAGAGAGATCCAAGGAGGAAAGAGCCCCCCTGTGCCGGGAAGGCGGCCGGAGATCCAGGGGGAGCTCAGAGCTGGGGGAGAAGCCTCAGGGTGGGGAGAAGCCCCACAAGTGCTTGGAATGTGGGAAGTTCTTCAGCCAGAGCTCCAGCCTGATCCGGCACCAGAGGATCCACACTGGGGAGAGGCCCTATGAGTGTGGGGAGTGTGGGAAGGGCTTCTCCAGCATCTCCCACCTGATCCGGCACCAGGTGGTCCACACCAGGGAACGGCCTATGAGTGCTTGCAGTGTGGGAAGAGCTTCGGACAGAGCTCTGAACTGAAGGTGCACCAGCGCACCCACACTGGGGAGAGGCCCTACGAGTGCTCTGAGTGTGGGAAGAGGTTTCAGACCAGCTCCGATCTCCTCAAGCATCAGCGCATTCACACGGATGAGAGGCCCTTCCGCTGCCCCGACTGTGGGAAGGGCTTCAAACACAACTCCACCCTCATCACCCACCGGCGCATCCACACCGGGGAGAGGCCCTACGAGTGTCCCCAGTGTGGGAAGAGCTTCTCACACAGTTCTAACTTGACCCAACACCAACGGAGGCACCGCTAAGGGAAGCCCTGCGAGTGCCCCGAGTGCGGGAAGAGCTTCGTGCGCTGCTCCAGCTCCATCCCCCGTGGGAGGATCGGCGTTGGATGATCCCCTGTGAGCCCCGTTGGGCAGAGCCCTGGTGACCCCCGCTCCGGGTGATCCCCGCTGGGTGGGGGGAAGGTGTTGGAGAGATTTCTTTGCCTTCTCCTTGTGCTGCTGGGATTTGGTTGGGAATAAATTCCCTCCCTGTGCCCAGGCTGGCTCTGTTGTGCCCGTGCCGGTGCTCGGGGCGGGATCTCTCCTGGACCTTCTCAGCTCCTGGGCCTTTCCTTGCATTTCCTGTTGAAACATAGATTTAGAGGAAACAAAGCTTTTAGTCATAGGCTTGAAATTTCAGTTGTAGGCTTGGGCCCAGTGAGGGTTAATCAAAATAGTTAGGAGAGCTGGACATGAAATAGAGTTTTAGATGTTAGTAACTGATTACCAAATAACTGATGATCTGTCATTTGCATGTTTGTTTAGCTGTGCTTAGAATAAGGAGCAGAAACATTGATAAGTTGGTGTATAGAATAAAGACAATTACCAATTTCCTCTCTTTGTGGGAGCCCATCCAAAAGTCATGCAAGACAAAACTTACAGGTCACTAAAGTAATTAGAATTGTTATAAACTCAGAGAAGCAAAAACGTCAAAATGAGGAAGTTGAGTTACTTCATCTTCTTTGGGACCACTGATCCAATTCAAGACCACTGACTCAATTCAGATCACACACTATGCATGCTTAATGATATTTAAGCTCATTTCCATACGAAGCAGAGAATGGGAGGTGTTAATGTTATGAATATGCATTTGTATTTTGGATATTCATAATATTTGGGAAAAAAAGGTATCATGTTTGCTTGTACTGGGGCCTGTGTCTTAGGGAGCCATCCCACGCAGTGCCTGGCACCAAATAAAACATGCACTTTCGAACTTTAAACTGTTAGAGAGTTTTTGTCCGTCTCGGGTGGATATCGATATTAGATCGATATTCATATTTTGGTAAATCACTGTCCCTGTGCAGTAGCAGAGGGCAGGGACAGAGCGGTTTTGGTGTCTCCCGGCATCCAGGCAGGGCAAGCCCAGCCCCGAGGGTTGTGAGGGGCTTGTGGGGGTCCCCCGTTTGCGGGACATCCCCACTGGAGGAGGGTGTCCCCCCTTGCTGCAGCCCCAGCCCTCAGGCAGCGCTCAGCCAAGCAGGGAACGCCCTCAGGTGGTGCCTCATTTTTGGGCACATCTGAGCCCCTGGACATCTCCATCCCACTTTTGGGGGTGCAGCTGAGCTCCTGGATACCTGGGTTCCCAGTTTTGGGGCTCTACTGGGCTTGCACATCCTGGTTTTGGTAGCGGGGTTGGTTTAGAGATGATGTGGTGGGTTGACGCTGAGTTGATGGACAGTCTTTTAGACTAATGACGCTTCTCACAATTTACACATTTAAACCACACGGAAAGGCGGGAATTCTGTTCGTTCCAGCTCTCCTGCCGGAAGGTGGGGGGGCCTTGGAGCCTCCGGGCCCTGCCGGGCCAGGGCCCCTGCATCCCCTCCTTTCCCAGCACCGCGGCACAGAGCCTGTGTCACTGCTGGGGGGGAGCTGTCCCAGAGCCGCAGGCAGCTAAAGCCAGCCATGGACTGCTCACAGCTAAACCCATCCGGCGCGGCTCCCTGGGACCGGCGGGTCCCTCTCCTCTCCACGCGGGGCCGGCGGAGCCAGCGGGAGCCGGCGGAGCCTCCTGTCTGCAGCCAGCACACTCCGCGCTGAACTGAAGAGGACACCACGCAGCCAGCAGCACAAAGGGAGCGAGGCTTTCCCCACCGTAAAGCCCGAACAAGAACACTCTTCAATGTGGTGGCTTCGGAGTCAGAGAGAAGAGAAAGGAGTCCTGTGGGACGGAGCTGGAAATGGCAACGGGAGAAAAGAGGGCGGTGCCGCGATTCTCGCACGTAACTTAAAAACCTTCCTGCAGGCCGTGGTAAGAAACTGTAATATCACAAACTGTTTGTCTCTTTGATCCATTTGGAGTACATGGAGGGATGGAGAATTCACGCTTGGCCCGTGAAAACTGTGAAGAGGGCCCATGCCAGAAGCAGTGAGAGGCTTTTAGAGACTTGTGGTGAAGAAAGCCTTTGTGCTCAGGCCAGAATAACTCATCCTTAAAAAGATTAATAACCCCATGTGATGGCCCATGTCCGGCAGTGTGAAGGAACTGTGAGATGTTTCAGGGGAGAGTTGTTTTACACCACAGCAGATTGTTTCTTTCCGGGTGGGTCTGCTGTTGGTGGCACTTTGGGAACCACGTGACGCAGAAGAAAACCCTTTTTTCCTTAAGCATAACAAAGAGACTTTTCAAGAACTGCAACACTGACCAAAATCCCATGTTCTGCTTCCTTTGTGTGAGTTGGGTAAAAGGAGGGAAGTGCTGGAAGAGACGGGAGGTTTGCTTGAATTTCTTGTTATTTCTTTTTACTTTTAATTCTGTTAGTAATAAACTTTTTCTTTGTACAGCAACTGTTTAAGTTTGAACCTGTTTTGCCTCGCAGCTCTCTAGTTTCCCCTTATGAAAAATAACAGATTTCGTGTGCTTGACGTTCAGCTGCGTCAAACCACGACAGGCAGAGCCCTGGTGCCCCCCGTCTGAGCGATCCATGTTTGGATCCAGTGTCCTGGGTTTGCATGGCCAGGCTTTGGAAATAGGGGGCCTCCAGGGGTGGCTTCCGTCAGCAGCTTCCAGAAGCTTCCCCCGTGTCCGGCTCCTGTTCCGCCCTGCCCCTGAAGGCGAGGGTAACCCAGGGTCTGGTTCATGGCTCCCCTGGGGCAGATTAGAGTGAAACAACAGTGAAAGATCTGTGTTTATAAATATATCTCTGTAGGGTTTATTTCAGAACAGTTTGGTTGCTGTGTTTGGGGGGAGGGGGGTTTGGAGCCCTTTTGGTTACCATCTCCAGTAATATTAAAAGCATAAAAGTAACACTTAGGAAATGTATAAGGGCAAAGGAAGTATGAGAGTAGAAGGATACAGCGTCAGCAGCCCTGGATCAGCAACAAAATTTTTGGTTTTGGTTGTTCCAATGTCCCTGTCCTTGGTGTAAGTGATGGTCCCAGGCTGGATCCCGTGGGGGCTGGGGAAGCCCCGGAACCTCCAAGTTCCGTGGGTTAATACAGGTTCAGGTTTGGGTGAACACCCAGGTGCCTCCCCCGGGGGAGTTTTGCAGTGTCCGATGTCACACTGTGGATCCCGGGGCACTTTGGGGGGGGCTCTGATGGTTTATGGCCCCTTCTAAGACATGGCCCTGCCCCTCCCGGCAGCGCAGCTGAGCCAGGCATGGCCCATGCGAAGGGATGGAAACCTCCAGCCCTCTGTGTGCATGTCCCGGGCGTGCCCCGGGCGGGTTCCCAGAGCTGGGCCAGCTGTGTAAGGGAGGGCGCTGCCCTGCTCCAAAGCCCTGTCCCACCTGGCCGGATCTGCTTCCGATCGGCCTCTGCCCTTCCCTGGCTCCAGGCCCGGCTCGTCCCCTCCGGGCTGGGTGTTCCCCCCCTGTGCCCCCGGGCGCTCCCTGTGCCCACGGCCAGCAAAGGCCCCGCTGCTGTTGCCGGTGGCCAATGGTTTGAGCCATTAACCCGGAACATTTCAGTCCCTCACAGCTCTGCACCCCAAAAGCTGAGAGGGATCAAAGGCGCCTCAAAGCGACTCCATCCCACTGCAAACGGCTCAATTCCACCTCAAAACAACTCCATCCCACCTCCAAATTTTGGGGTATCCCCTGTGCCCAAACTGCTCCCAGTTGTAGATGTTCCTGTCCATGAACTTCACCCAGTTGTTGTCATCAAGAAGTGCCAGTGGGCTTTTCCCCAGGAATGGAACACACCTGTGTGGGAGACAGGTCAGCAGGTGCCCCCCTCCAGCAGCCCCCAGCACCCCACAGCAGGTTGGGAGCTCAAGGGACCCCCCTGGACACCCCTTTCCCACCCCTCTCTGCCCCACGGCCACCTCAGCACCGGCTGCTGGATGGGGAGGAACCCCCCATGAGACCCCCAGGGAGGGACAGGGGTTTGGGGACCCCCCCGTGAGGTTCTGCCCCCCCGAGAGCCCCAGGGAACAGCTCAAGAGATCAAGTGATGGGGAAACAAAGGGACTCTCACGGGAAGCCCTTTCCCGCTGTCCCCCTGGCCCTTATCCCCCTCTCAGACACCTTTCCCATCGTCCCCGCGCCCCTCCCCACTCACCCAAGAGCTCCTCACCCGCAGCCGGGGGCTCCCAGCACCCAGAGCGGGGTGACACGGGGGGGACACACGGGGGTCCCCATTCCTGATCCATCCCAGGGATGGTTTTGCCCCCCCAGTCTTGGCTCCACCGCGGGGTTCCCCAGAGTCCCTCCCCAGTGTCCTCCAATAAACGGCACTGGGGTGAACTGGGAAGCCTTCCTGGGAACACTGGGAGCAGCCGGGCGGGGGCAGAGTGACAGTGGGGCTGGGGGGGACACACAACCCCCCAAAATCAGCCCGGGGACGGAACGGGGGGTCCCGGCCGGGCCCGAGGCCACGGGGAGGGGCTGCGGCCGCCGGCGGCTCAGGAGCTCTGTGGGCAAAGCAAAGGGGGTGACAGCGGGCTGGGGACTCGGGGGGGGCACACACGCTCTGGGGGAGGGGGGATGTGATCCCCAGGACCCCCCGTCACCTCCTCGAGCAAGTGAAAGCCGAGCCCCCATCGGAAGATGAAGCCCAACACCAAGTCCCCGATCCCCGTCAGAATCTTGCTGCGGGCAGTGTCCGCTGGCATCTGTGGGGGGTCCGCGGGGGTCAGGACCTCTCAAAAAACCCCCAGAGAACCATCAGGACCCCCTAAACTCCTCTTTTTTTCATCCCCAATCTGTCCAGAACGCCGTTAAACCTTCCAGCACATGCCAAACCCACTCTCATCTCCTCCAGGACTCCACAAACCCCATCCCAGTGTCTCCCTGCCTTCCGAGGATCCCCCAAACCCTCTCCCAGCCCCTTTGCCAAGGCTAAAAAGAAGGGTGGCTCTTGATGGAATGCTCAACACCGAGAAACAGGACAAGAGATCGGCCTAGAAGCATAGGCAGCTTTGGGTTGGGGTGTTCTGAGAGAAGTGAGCTGCCCTCGTGAGAGGGGAGTGGATTGAGGGCACTGGGGAGGCACTGGGAGGGCACTGGGAGCGACTGGGAATGGAGCGCGCGGCACTGGGAGGCCGAGTCCAGCACGGGGCAGTCGGCGCTGCGGGTCTGCCTGGCAACTGATGAGTCATCAGAGAGACGCGCTCTGATTGGCTGAGGGGCGTCAGCGCCACGCAGGGCTGGGATGGACACGCGCGGGGGCACTGGGAGACACTGGGATGGACCGGGAGAGGCTGGGAGAGACTGGGAGACATCAGGGGAACCTGGAAGGACAAGAGGCCCCGGGGATGGGCACCAGGGGGGCTGAGGGGCTCCAGGCTCATCCCCAGGGCAGGGCCCGAGGGGACTCGCTCTGCCCGACGTTCTGCACCTCTGCGCTCCGCCAGCAACGGGGCAACGACCTCGCGGTTGTGCCGGCAGAGCCTGTCCGCCAGAGCCCCTTTGTACCCCACTCCTGCTGCATGGCTGTTCCAGCACTGCGCCTGTTTCTCCCACACGGGGTGTCCCCCACCAACAGCCCCACATCGCTGGCGAGTGCAGTTGCTGCTCCCGGTGTCAGATGCTCCTCTGCACCAACCTCACCGGCTCGGTGCCCTTCATGAAGTGACACTCGGACTTCATCATCCCCTGGAACACCCCTGTGTGTGCGGGACACAGCTCAGGGGGTGCCCCCCCTGCAGCCCCCAGCACGCCCAGAGCTCCGGGAGCCACCCCGGATCCCCGCTCTGCACCCCCTGTGCCCCACGGCCGCCACGGGACCCTCCTGCCCGTGCTCCCACTTCCTCTTTTCCACCCTTCTCCCTATTTCACATCCCCTCCCCCGCAATTTCCAGCCACTCCCCAGAGGAGTTTTGGAGTCCCATTCCCCCCTTTTCACCCTTGCCACCCTTTTTCCCCACAATCCCCCAATCCCCAGCCCACTCCCGCTCAGTTTTAGGGTCCCATCCTCCACTTTTCCCCACTTTCCCACCCCCTCCCACCCGTTTCTCCCCCCCTCTTCAGCCCCCTCCTGCTCTTCCTTTGAGGGTCCCCTCCACCTCTCACTCATTTTAGGGGTCCCATCACCCCTTTTTCCCCTTCTCCCCCCCCTTTCCCATCACGTCCCGCCCCCCCCGCTCACCCGAGAGCTCCGCGCCCGCAGCCAGGAGGGCTCCCAGCACCACCAGTGCCACCAGTACGGCCCCAGCTGCCGCCACTCGCCCCATGGCCAGCGCTGGCCACGATTTTGATTGGCTGAGGGGCTTTAGGGATGCTGCAGCCTCGCGGTGGGGTTTTTTGGGAATCTCGAGGTGCTGGGCAGGTGGGAGCTCAGCTGTGCCCAGAAATGTGTCCCCAGGGACGCGGGATCTCAGGGGTGCCCATGGCCTGGGGTGACGCTGGCCCGGTGCCAGGCACCCACCAAAGCCACTCTGTCCCTGCCCCCCGCAGCCGCACAGGGAGAGAAAATGGAACCGAGGGTTCCCGGGTGGGGATAAGGACCGGGAGAGATCCCTCAGCAAACACCAGCACAGGCACAACAGGCTCTAATTAGAGATACCAATTAATTAAATTGATGACACTGAAAAAATAAGAGCAGGAGAATGAGAAGGAGAAGAAGACCCTTAAAAACACCCTCCCCTCCTCCCTCCTTCCCAGGGGCTGTGGGGGCATCTCTGCATCCGGCACCTCCATCTTTGGAGCTGCCAGGGATTGGCTCTGCCAGACATGGAGGAAGCTTCCAGATCCTTCTCGCAGAAGCCATATCTGAACCAGCCCCGCTACCAAAACCAGGCTGTGCAAGCCAAATACAGCCCCAAAACTGGGAACGCAGGTATCCAGGAGCTCAGCTGCACCCCAAAATGGGGATGGAGATGTCCAGGGGCTCAGATGTGCCCAAAAACGAGGCCCCAGCTGAGGGTGTTCTCTGCTTGGCTGAGCGCTGCCTGAGGGCTGGGGCTGCAGCAAGGGGGGACACCCTCCTCCAGTGGGGATGTCCCGAAAATGGGGGACCCCCACAAGCCCCTCAC
The DNA here is from genome assembly GCF_965178545.1 of Coloeus monedula. Lineage (NCBI taxonomy): Eukaryota > Metazoa > Chordata > Aves > Passeriformes > Corvidae > Coloeus > Coloeus monedula. The sequence continues at coordinate 35,476 of NW_028120312.1, forward strand.
AACCCCCGGGGCTGGGCTGGCCCTGCCTGGATGCCGGGAGACACCAAAACCGCTCTGTCCCTGCCCTCTGCTACTGCACAGGGACAGGAAATACAAGGAAAAGCCCAGGAGCTGAGAGAAGGACCAGGAGAGATCCCGTCACAGGCACAACAGAGCCAGCCGGGGCACAGGGAGGGAATTTATTCCCAACCAAATCCCAGCAGCACAAGGAGAAGGCAAAGAAGTCTCTCCAACACCTTCCCCCCACCCAGCGGGGATCACCCGGAGCGGGGGTCACCAGGGCTCTGCCCAACGGGGGTCACTGGGGATCATCCAACGCCGATCCTCCCACGGGAGATGGAGCTGGAGCAGCGCACGAAGCTCTTCCCGCACTCGGGGCACTCGCAGGGCTTCCCTTAGTGGTGCCTCCGTTGGTGTTGGGTCAAGTTAGAGCTGCTGGAGAAGCTCTTCCCACACTGGGGACACTCGTAGGGCCTCTCCCCGGTGTGGATGCGCCGGTGCCTGATGAGGGTGGAGTTGCATTTGAAGCCCTTCCCACAGTCGGGGCAGCGGAAGGGCCTCTCATCCGTGTGAATGCGCTGATGTACGAGGAGGTGGGAGCTCCTCTGAAACCTCTTCCCACACTCAGAGCACTCGTAGGGCCTCTCCCCAGTGTGGGTGCGCTGGTGTACCCTCAGTTCGGAGCTCT
>NW_028120311.1:0-35060 GCF_965178545.1 Coloeus monedula
AGAAATCGGGCATTGGGCTGTGGGGAGTTCCGAGCAGAATGACGAAGAGGGAGCAAGGATTTGGATGTGCTACACTCAACTTGGCCTGCCTTTTGCATGGGGAGTATCCCTGGAGCTCCTGGCTTTGTGGTTTTGTGAACCCTAACCCTAGGCATAACCTTAACCCTAGCCCTAAGCCTAACCCTAGACTGAGCCAGTAATCGGGCATTGGGCTGTGGTGAGTTCCGAGCAGAATGACGAAGAGGGAGAGGGGATTTGGATGTGCTACGCTCAACTTGGCCTGCCTTTTGCATGGGGAGTATCCCTGGAGCTCCTGGCTTTGTGGTTTTCTGAACCCTAACCCTAGGCATAACCCTAACCCTAGCCCTAAGCCTAACCCTAGACTGAGGCAGAAATCGGGCATTGGGCTGTGGTGAATTCCGAGCAGAATGACGAAGAGGGAGAGGGGATTTGGATGTGCTATGCTCAACTTGGCCTGCCTTTTGCATGCTTAGTGTGCCTGGGTCCCCTGGCTTTGTCGTTTTCTCAATCCTAACCCTAGTCAAAACCCTAACCCTAACCCTACCCCTAACCCTAACCCCTAACACTAACCCGAGCCCCTAACCCTAACCCTTGCAGAAAGAAGAAGAGGGAGCAAGGTTTTGGATGTGCCGTGCTTAACTTGGCCTGCCTTTCGCATGATCAGTGTCCCTGGAGCTCCTGGCTTTGTGGTTTTGTGAACCCTAACCCTAGGCATAACCCTAACCCTAGCCCTAAGCCTAACCCTAGACTGAGGCAGTAATCGGGCATTGGGCTGTGGGGAGTTCCGAGCAGAATGACGAAGAGGGAGCAAGGATTTGGATGTGCTACGCTCAACTTGGCCTGCCTTTTGCATGGGGAGTATCTCTGGAGCTCCTGGCTTTGTGGTTTTGTGAACCCTAACCCTAGGCATAACCCTAACCCTAGCCCTAAGCCGAACCCTAGACTGAGGCAGAAATCGGGCATTGGGCTGTGGTGAGTTCCGAGCAGAATGACAAAGAGGGAGAGGGGATTTGGATGTGCTACGCTCAACTAGGCCTGCCTTTTGCATGGGGAGTATCCCTGGAGCTCCTGGCTTTGTGGTTTTCTGAACCCTAACCCTAGGCATAACCCTAACCCTAGCCCTAAGCCTAACCCTAGACTGAGGCAGAAATCGGGCATTGGGCTGTGGTGAGTTCCGAGCAGAATGACGAAGAGGGAGAGGGGATTTGGATGTGCTACGCTCAACTTGGCCTGCCTTTTGCATGGGGAGTATCCCTGGAGCTCCTGGCTTTGTGGTTTTCTGAACCCTAACCCTAGGCATAACCCTAACCCTAGCCCTAAGCCTAACCCTAGACTGAGGCAGAAATCGGGCATTGGGCTGTGGTGAATTCCGAGCAGAATGACGAAGAGGGAGAGGGGATTTGGATGTGCTACGCTCAACTTGGCCTGCCTTTTGCATGCTTAGTGTGCCTGGGTCCCCTGGCTTTGTCGTTTTCTCAATCCTAACCCTAGTCAAAACCCTAACCCTAACCCTACCCCTAACCCTAACCCCTAACACTAACCCGAGCCCCTAACCCTAACCCTTGCAGAAAGAAGAAGAGGGAGCAAGGTTTTGGATGTGCCGTGCTTAACTTGTCCTGCCTTTCGCATGATCAGTGTCCCTGGAGATCCTGGCTTTGTGGTTTTCTGAACCCTAACCCTAGGCATAACCCTAACCCTAGCCCTAAGCCTAACCCTAGACTGAGGCAGTAATCGGGCATTGGGCTGTGGGGAGTTCCGAGCAGAATGACGAAGAGGGAGCAAGGATTTGGATGTGCTACGCTCAACTTGGCCTGCCTTTTGCATGGGGAGTATCCCTGGAGCTCCTGGCTTTGTGGTTTTCTGAACCCTAACCCTAGGCATAACCCTAACCCTAGCCCTAAACCTAACCCTAGACTGAGGCAGAAATCGGGCATGGGGCTGTGGTGAGTTCCGAGCAGAATGAGGAAGAGGGAGAGGGGATTTGGATGTGCTACGCTCAACTTGGCCTGCCTTTTGCATGGGGAGTATCCCTGGAGCTCCTGGCTTTGTGGTTTTGTGAACCCTAACCCTAGGCATAACCCTAACCCTAGCCCCAAGCCGAACCCTAGACTGAGGCAGAAATCGGGCATTGGGCTGTGGGGAGTTCCGAGCAGAATGACGAAGAGGGAGAGGGGATTTGGATGTGCTACGCTCAACTTGGCCTGCCTTTTGCATGGTGAGTATCCCTGGAGCTCCTGGCTTTGTGGTTTTCTGAACCCTAACCCTAAGCATAACCCTAATCCTAGCCCTAAGCCTAACCCTAGACTGAGGCAGAAATCGGGCATTGGGCTGTGGTGAGTTCCGAGCAGAATGACAAAGAGGGAGAGGGGATTTGGATGTGCTACGCTCAACTTGGCCTGCCTTTTGCATGGTGAGTATCCCTGGAGCTCCTGGCTTTGTGGTTTTGTGAACCCTAACCCTAGGCATAACCCTAACCCTAGCCCTAAGCCTAACCCTAGACTGAGGCAGTAATCGGGCATTGGGCTGTGGGGAGTTCCGAGCAGAATGACGAAGAGGGAGAGGGGATTTGGATGTGCTACGCTCAACTTGGCCTGCCTTTTGCATGGTGAGTATCCCAGGAGCTCCTGGCTTTGTGGTTTTCTGAACCCTAACCCTAGGCATAACCCTAACCCTAGGCATTACCCTAACCCTAGCCTTAAGCCTAACCCTAGACTGAGCCAGTAATCGGGCATTGGGCTGTGGTGAGTTCCGAGCAGAATGACGAAGAGGGAGAGGGGATTTGGATGTGCTACGCTCAACTTGGCCTGCCTTTTGCATGCTTAGTGTGCCTGGGTCCCCTGGCTTTGTGGTTTTGTGAACCCTAACCCTAGTCAAAACCCTAACCGTAACCCTACCCCTAACCCTAACCCCTAACACTAACCCGAGCCCCTAACCCTAACCCTTGCAGAAAGAAGAAGAGGGAGCAAGGTTTTGGATGTGCCGTGCTTAACTTGGCCTGCCTTTCGCATGATCAGTGTCCCTGGAGCTCCTGGCTTTGTGGTTTTGTGAACCCTAACCCTAGGCATAACCCTAACCCTAGCCCTAAGCCTAACCCTAGACTGAGGCAGAAATCGGGCATTGGGCTGTGGGGAGTTCCGAGCAGAATGACGAAGAGGGAGCAAGGATTTGGATTGGCTGCGCTCAACTTGGCCTGCCTTTTGCATGGGGAGTATCCCTGGAGCTCCTGGCTTTGTGGTTTTGTGAACGCTAAGCCTAGGCATAACCCTAACCCTAGCCCTAAGCCTAACCCTAGACTGAGGCAGAAATCGGGCATGGGGCTGTGGTGAGTTCCGAGCAGAATGACAAAGAGGGAGCAAGGATTTGGATGTGCTACGCTCAACTTGGCCTGCCTTTTGCATGGGGAGTATCCCTGGAGCTCCTGGCTTTGTGGTTTTGTGAACCCTAACCCTAGGCATAACCCTAACCCTAGCCCTAAGCCTAACCCTAGACTGAGGCAGAAATCGGGCATTGGGCTGTGGTGAGTTCCGAGCAGAATGACGAAGAGGGAGAGGGGATTTGGATGTGCTACGCTCAACTTGGCCTGCCTTTTGCATGGTGAGTATCCCTGGAGCTCCTGGCTTTGTGGTTTTGTGAACCCTAACCCTAGTCAAAACCCTAACCCTAACCCTACCCCTAACCCTAACCCCTAACCCTAACCCGAGCCCCTAACCCTAACCCTTGCAGAAAGAAGAAGAGGGAGCAAGGTTTTGGATGTGCCGTGCTTAACTTGGCCTGCCTTTCGCATGATCAGTGTCCCTGGAGCTCCTGGCTTTGTGGTTTTGTGAACCCTAACCCTAGGCATAACCCTAACCCTAGCCCTAAGCCTAACCCTAGACTGAGGCAGATATCGGGCATTGGGCCGTGGTGAGTTCCGAGCAGAATGAAGAAGAGGGAGCAAGGATTTGGATGTGCTACACTCAACTTGGCCTGCCTTTTGCATGGTGAGTATCCCTGGAGCTCCTGGCTTTGTGGTTTTCTGAACCCTAACCCTAGGCATAACCCTAACCCTAGCCCTAAGCCTAACCCTAGACTGAGGCAGAAATCGGGCATTGGGCTGTGGTGAATTCCGAGCAGAATGACGAAGAGGGAGAGGGGATTTGGATGTGCTACGCTCAACTTGGCCTGCCTTTTGCATGCTTAGTGTGCCTGGGTCCCCTGGCTTTGTCGTTTTCTCAATCCTAACCCTAGGCATAACCCTAACCCTAACCCTACCCCTAACCCTAACCCCTAACACTAACCCGAGCCCCTAACCCTAACCCTTGCAGAAAGAAGAAGAGGGAGCAAGGTTTTGGATGTGCCGTGCTTAACTTGGCCTGCCTTTCGCATGATCAGTGTCCCTGGAGCTCCTGGCTTTGTGGTTTTGTGAACCCTAACCCTAGGCATAACCCTAACCCTAGCCCTAAGCCTAACCCTAGACTGAGCCAGTAATCTGGCATTGGGCTGGTTGAAGTTCCGAGCAGAATGACGTAGAGGGAGCAAGGATTTGGATGTGCTACGCTCAACTTGGCCTGCCTTTTGCATGGTGAGTATCCCTGGAGCTCCTGGCTTTGTGGTTTTCTGAACCCTAACCCTAGGCATAACCCTAACCCTAGCCCTAAGCTTAACCCTAGACTGAGGCAGTAATCGGGCATTGGGCTGTGGTGAGTTCCGAGCAGAATGACAAAGAGGGAGCAAGGATTTGGATGTGCTACGCTCAACTTGGCCTGCCTTTTGCATGGTATCCCTGGAGCTCCTGGCTTTGTGGTTTTGTGAACCCTAACCCTAGGCATAACCCTAACCCTAGCCCTAAGCCTAACCCTAGACTGAGGCAGTAATCGGGCATTGGGCTGTGGTGAGTTCCGAGCAGAATGACGTAGAGGGAGCAAGGATTTGGATGTGCTACGCTCAACTTGGCCTGCCTTTTGCATGGTGAGTATCCCTGGAGCTCCTGGCTTTGTGGTTTTCTGAACCCTAACCCTAGGCATAACCCTAACCCTAGCCCTAAGCTTAACCCTAGACTGAGGCAGTAATCGGGCATTGGGCTGTGGTGAGTTCCGAGCAGAATGACAAAGAGGGAGCAAGGATTTGGATGTGCTACGCTCAACTTGGCCTGCCTTTTGCATGGGGAGTATCCCTGGAGCTCCTGGCTTTGTGGTTTTCTGAACCCTAACCCTAGGCATAACCCTAACCCTAGCCCTAAGCCTAACCCTAGACTGAGGCAGAAATCGGGCATTGGGCTGTGGGGAGTTCCGAGCAGAATGACGAAGAGGGAGCAAGGATTTGGATGTGCTACACTCAACTTGGCCTGCCTTTTGCATGGTGAGTATCCCTGGAGCTCCTGGCTTTGTGGTTTTCTGAACCCTAACCCTAGGCATAACCCTAACCCTAGCCCTAAGCTTAACCCTAGACTGAGGCAGTAATCGGGCATTGGGCTGTGGTGAGTTCCGAGCAGAATGACAAAGAGGGAGCAAGGATTTGGATGTGCTACGCTCAACTTGGCCTGCCTTTTGCATGGGGAGTATCCCTGGAGCTCCTGGCTTTGTGGTTTTCTGAACCCTAACCCTAGGCATAACCCTAACCCTAGCCCTAAGCCTAACCCTAGACTGAGGCAGAAATCGGGCATTGGGCTGTGGGGAGTTCCGAGCAGAATGACGAAGAGGGAGCAAGGATTTGGATGTGCTACACTCAACTTGGCCTGCCTTTTGCATGGGGAGTATCCCTGGAGCTCCTGGCTTTGTGGTTTTGTGAACCCTAACCCTAGGCATAACCCTAACCCTAGCCCTAAGCCTAACCCTAGACTGAGGCAGAAATCGGGCATTGGGCTGTGGTGAGTTCCGAGCAGAATGACGAAGAGGGAGAGGGGATTTGGATGTGCTACGCTCAACTTGGCCTGCCTTTTGCATGGGGAGTATCCCTGGAGCTCCTGGCTTTGTGGTTTTCTGAACCCTAACCCTAGGCATAACCCTAACCCTAGCCCTAAGCCTAACCCTAGACTGAGGCAGAAATCGGGCATTGGGCTGTGGTGAATTCCGAGCAGAATGACGAAGACGGAGAGGGGATTTGGATGTGCTACGCTCAACTTGGCCTGCCTTTTGCATGCTTAGTGTGCCTGGGTCCCCTGGCTTTGTCGTTTTCTCAATCCTAACCCTAGTCAAAACCCTAACCGTAACCCTACCCCTAACCCTAACCCCTAACACTAACCCGAGCCCCTAACCCTAACCCTTGCAGAAAGAAGAAGAGGGAGCAAGGTTTTGGATGTGCCGTGCTTAACTTGGCCTGCCTTTCGCATGATCAGTGTCCCTGGAGCTCCTGGCTTTGTGGTTTTGTGAACCCTAACCCTAGGCATAACCCTAACCCTAGCCCTAAGCCTAACCCTAGACTGAGGCAGTAATCGGGCATTGGGCTGTGGGGAGTTCCGAGCAGAATGACGAAGAGGGAGCAAGGATTTCGATTGGCTGCGCTCAACTTGGCCTGCCTTTTGCATGGGGAGTATCCCTGGAGCTCCTGGCTTTGTGGTTTTCTGAACCCTAACCCTAGGCATAACCCTAACCCTAGCCCTAAGCCTAACCCTAGACTGAGGCAGAAATCGGGCATTGGGCTGTGGGGAGTTCCGAGGAGAATGACAAAGAGGGAGAGGGGATTTGGATGTGCTACGCTCAACTTGGCCTGCCTTTTGCATGGTGAGTATCCCTGGAGCTCCTGGCTTTGTGGTTTTGTGAACCCTAACCCTAGGCATAACCCTAACCCTAGCCCTAAGCCTAACCCTAGACTGAGCCAGTAATATGGCATTGGGCTGTGGGAAGTTCCGAGCAGAATGACAAAGAGGGAGCAAGGATTTGGATGTGCTACGCTCAACTTGGCCTGCCTTTTGCATGGGGAGTATCCCTGGAGCTCCTGGCTTTGTGGTTTTCTGAACCCTAACCCTAGGCATAACCCTAACCCTAGCCCTAAGCCTAACCCTAGACTGAGCCAGTAATCGGGCATTGGGCTGTGGGGAGTTCCGAGGAGAATGACAAAGAGGGAGAGGGGATTTGGATGTGCTACGCTCAACTTGGCCTGCCTTTTGCATGGTGAGTATCCCTGGAGCTCCTGTCTTTGTGGTTTTGTGAACCCTAACCCTAGGCATAACCCTAACCCTAGCCCTAAGCCTAACCCTAGACTGAGGCAGTAATCGGGCATTGGGCTGTGGTGAGTTCCGAGCAGAATGACAAAGAGGGAGCAAGGATTTGGATGTGCTACGCTCAACTTGGCCTGCCTTTTGCATGGTGAGTATCCCTGGAGCTCCTGGCTTTGTGGTTTTCTGAACCCTAACCCTAGGCATAACCCTAACCCTAGCCCTAAGCCTAACCCTAGACTGAGGCAGTAATCGGGCATTGGGCTGTGGTGAGTTCCGAGCAGAATGAAGAAGAGGGAGAGGGGATTTGGATGTGCTACGCTCAACTTGGCCTGCCTTTTGCATGGGGAGTATCCCTGGAGCTCCTGGCTTTGTGGTTTTCTGAACCCTAACCCTAGGCATAACCCTAACCCTAGCCCTAAGCCTAACCCTAGACTGAGCCAGTAATCGGGCATTGGGCTGTGGGGAGTTGCGAGCAGAATGACGAAGAGGGAGCAAGGATTTGGATGTGCTACGCTCAACTTGGCCTGCCTTTTGCATGGTGAGTATCCCTGGAGCTCCTGGCTTTGTGGTTTTGTGAACCCTAACCCTAGGCATAACCCTAACCCTAGCCCTAAGCCTAACCCTAGACTGAGGCAGAAATCGGGCATTGGGCTGTGGTGAGTTCCGAGCAGAATGACGAAGAGGGAGAGGGGATTTGGATGTGCTACGCTCAACTTGGCCTGCCTTTTGCATGGTGAGTATCCCTGGAGCTCCTGGCTTTGTGGTTTTCTGAACCCTAACCCTAGGCATAACCCTAACCCTAGCCCTAAGCCTAACCCTAGACTGAGGCAGATATCGGGCATTGGGCCGTGGTGAGTTCCGAGCAGAATGAAGAAGAGGGAGCAAGGATTTGGATGTGCTACACTCAACTTGGCCTGCCTTTTGCATGGTGAGTATCCCTGGAGCTCCTGGCTTTGTGGTTTTCTGAACCCTAACCCTAGGCATAACCCTAACCCTAGCCCTAAGCCTAACCCTAGACTGAGCCAGTAATCGGGCATTGGGCTGTGGGGAGTTCCGAGGAGAATGACAAAGAGGGAGAGGGGATTTGGATGTGCTACGCTCAACTTGGCCTGCCTTTTGCATGGTGAGTATCCCTGGAGCTCCTGGCTTTGTGGTTTTGTGAACCCTAACCCTAGGCATAACCCTAACCCTAGCCCTAAGCCTAACCCTAGACTGAGCCAGTAATATGGCATTGGGCTGTGGGAAGTTCCGAGCAGAATGACAAAGAGGGAGCAAGGATTTGGATGTGCTACGCTCAACTTGGCCTGCCTTTTGCATGGGGAGTATCCCTGGAGCTCCTGGCTTTGTGGTTTTCTGAACCCTAACCCTAGGCATAACCCTAACCCTAGCCCTAAGCCTAACCCTAGACTGAGCCAGTAATCGGGCATTGGGCTGTGGGGAGTTCCGAGGAGAATGACAAAGAGGGAGAGGGGATTTGGATGTGCTACGCTCAACTTGGCCTGCCTTTTGCATGGTGAGTATCCCTGGAGCTCCTGGCTTTGTGGTTTTGTGAACCCTAACCCTAGGCATAACCCTAACCCTAGCCCTAAGCCTAACCCTAGACTGAGGCAGTAATCGGGCATTGGGCTGTGGTGAGTTCCGAGCAGAATGACGAAGAGGGAGAGGGGATTTGGATGTGCTACGCTCAACTTGGCCTGCCTTTTGCATGGTGAGTATCCCTGGAGCCCCTGGCTTTATGGTTTTGTGAACCCTAACCCTAGGCATAACCCTAACCCTAGCCCTAAGCCTAACCCTAGACTGAGGCAGTAATCGGGCATTGGGCTGTGGTGAGTTCCGAGCAGAATGACGAAGAGGGAGAGGGGATTTGGATGTGCTACGCTCAACTGGGCCTGCCTTTTGCATGGTGAGTATCCCTGGAGCTCCTGGCTTTGTGGTTTTCTGAACCCTAACCCTAGGCATAACCCTAACCCTAGCCCTAAGCCTAACCCTAGACTGAGGCAGTAATCGGGCATTGGGCTGTGGTGAGTTCCAAGCATAATGACAAAGAGGGAGCAAGGATTTGGATGTGCTACGCTCAACTTGGCCTGCCTTTTGCATGGTGAGTATCCCTGGAGCTCCTGGCTTTGTGGTTTTCTGAACCCTAACCCTAGGCATAACCCTAACCCTAGCCCTAAGCCTAACCCTAGACTGAGCCAGTAATCGGGCATTGGGCTGTGGTGAGTTCCGAGCAGAATGAAGAAGAGGGAGAGGGGATTTGGATGTGCTACGCTCAACTTGGCCTGCCTTTTGCATGGGGAGTATCCCTGGAGCTCCTGGCTTTGTGGTTTTCTGAACCCTAACCCTAGGCATAACCCTAACCCTAGCCCTAAGCCTAACCCTAGACTGAGCCAGTAATCGGGCATTGGGCTGTGGGGAGTTCCGAGCAGAATGAAGAAGAGGGAGCAAGGATTTGGATGTGCTATGCTCAACTTGGCCTGCCTTTTGCATGGTATCCCTGGAGCTCCTGGCTTTGTGGTTTTGTGAACCCTAACCCTAGGCATAACCCTAACCCTAGCCCTAAGCCTAACCCTAGACTGAGGCAGTAATCGGGCATTGGGCTGTGGTGAGTTCCGAGCAGAATGACGTAGAGGGAGCAAGGATTTGGATGTGCTACGCTCAACTTGGCCTGCCTTTTGCATGGTGAGTATCCCTGGAGCTCCTGGCTTTGTGGTTTTCTGAACCCTAACCCTAGGCATAACCCTAACCCTAGCCCTAAGCTTAACCCTAGACTGAGGCAGTAATCGGGCATTGGGCTGTGGTGAGTTCCGAGCAGAATGACAAAGAGGGAGAGGGGATTTGGATGTGCTACGCTCAACTTGGCCTGCCTTTTGCATGGGGAGTATCCCTGGAGCTCCTGGCTTTGTGGTTTTGTGAACCCTAACCCTAGGCATAACCCTAACCCTAGCCCTAAGCCTAACCCTAGACTGAGGCAGAAATCGGGCATTGGGCTGTGGGGAGTTCCGAGCAGAATGACGAAGAGGGAGCAAGGATTTGGATGTGCTACACTCAACTTGGCCTGCCTTTTGCATGGGGAGTATCCCTGGAGCTCCTGGCTTTGTGGTTTTCTGAACCCTAACCCTAGGCATAACCCTAACCCTAGCCCTAAACCTAACCCTAGACTGAGGCAGAAATCGGGCATTGGGCTGTGGTGAGTTGCGAGCAGAATGACGAAGAGGGAGCAAGGATTTGGATGTGCTACGCTCAACTTGGCCTGCCTTTTGCATGGGGAGTATCTCTGGAGCTCCTGGCTTTGTGGTTTTGTGAACCCTAACCCTAGGCATAACCCTAACCCTAGCCCTAAGCCGAACCCTAGACTGAGGCAGAAATCGGGCATTGGGCTGTGGTGAGTTCCGAGCAGAATGACAAAGAGGGAGAGGGGATTTGGATGTGCTACGCTCAACTAGGCCTGCCTTTTGCATGGGGAGTATCCCTGGAGCTCCTGGCTTTGTGGTTTTCTGAACCCTAACCCTAGGCATAACCCTAACCCTAGCCCTAAGCCTAACCCTAGACTGAGGCAGAAATCGGGCATTGGGCTGTGGTGAGTTCCGAGCAGAATGACGAAGAGGGAGAGGGGATTTGGATGTGCTACGCTCAACTTGGCCTGCCTTTTGCATGGGGAGTATCCCTGGAGCTCCTGGCTTTGTGGTTTTCTGAACCCTAACCCTAGGCATAACCCTAACCCTAGCCCTAAGCCTAACCCTAGACTGAGGCAGAAATCGGGCATTGGGCTGTGGTGAATTCCGAGCAGAATGACGAAGAGGGAGAGGGGATTTGGATGTGCCATGCTCAACTTGGCCTGCCTTTTGCATGCTTAGTGTGCCTGGGTCCCCTGGCTTTGTCGTTTTCTCAATCCTAACCCTAGTCAAAACCCTAACCCTAACCCTACCCCTAACCCTAACCCCTAACACTAACCCGAGCCCCTAACCCTAACCCTTGCAGAAAGAAGAAGAGGGAGCAAGGTTTTGGATGTGCCGTGCTTAACTTGGCCTGCCTTTCGCATGATCAGTGTCCCTGGAGCTCCTGGCTTTGTGGTTTTGTGAACCCTAACCCTAGGCATAACCCTAACCCTAGCCCTAAGCCTAACCCTAGACTGAGGCAGTAATCGGGCATTGGGCTGTGGGGAGTTCCGAGCAGAATGACGAAGAGGGAGCAAGGATTTGGATGTGCTACGCTCAACTTGGCCTGCCTTTTGCATGGGGAGTATCTCTGGAGCTCCTGGCTTTGTGGTTTTGTGAACCCTAACCCTAGGCATAACCCTAACCCTAGCCCTAAGCCGAACCCTAGACTGAGGCAGAAATCGGGCATTGGGCTGTGGTGAGTTCCGAGCAGAATGACAAAGAGGGAGAGGGGATTTGGATGTGCTACGCTCAACTAGGCCTGCCTTTTGCATGGGGAGTATCCCTGGAGCTCCTGGCTTTGTGGTTTTCTGAACCCTAACCCTAGGCATAACCCTAACCCTAGCCCTAAGCCTAACCCTAGACTGAGGCAGAAATCGGGCATTGGGCTGTGGTGAGTTCCGAGCAGAATGACGAAGAGGGAGAGGGGATTTGGATGTGCTACGCTCAACTTGGCCTGCCTTTTGCATGGGGAGTATCCCTGGAGCTCCTGGCTTTGTGGTTTTCTGAACCCTAACCCTAGGCATAACCCTAACCCTAGCCCTAAGCCTAACCCTAGACTGAGGCAGAAATCGGGCATTGGGCTGTGGTGAATTCCGAGCAGAATGACGAAGACGGAGAGGGGATTTGGATGTGCTACGCTCAACTTGGCCTGCCTTTTGCATGCTTAGTGTGCCTGGGTCCCCTGGCTTTGTCGTTTTCTCAATCCTAACCCTAGTCAAAACCCTAACCCTAACCCTACCCCTAACCCTAACCCCTAACACTAACCCGAGCCCCTAACCCTAACCCTTGCAGAAAGAAGAAGAGGGAGCAAGGTTTTGGATGTGCCGTGCTTAACTTGTCCTGCCTTTCGCATGATCAGTGTCCCTGGAGCTCCTGGCTTTGTGGTTTTGTGAACCCTAACCCTAGGCATAACCCTAACCCTAGCCCTAAGCCTAACCCTAGACTGAGGCAGTAATCGGGCATTGGGCTGTGGGGAGTTCCGAGCAGAATGACGAAGAGGGAGCAAGGATTTCGATTGGCTGCGCTCAACTTGGCCTGCCTTTTGCATGGGGAGTATCCCTGGAGCTCCTGGCTTTGTGGTTTTCTGAACCCTAACCCTAGGCATAACCCTAACCCTAGCCCTAAGCCTAACCCTAGACTGAGGCAGAAATCGGGCATTGGGCTGTGGTGAGTTCCGAGCAGAATGACGAAGAGGGAGAGGGGATTTGGATGTGCTACGCTCAACTTGGCCTGCCTTTTGCATGGTGAGTATCCCTGGAGCTCCTGGCTTTGTGGTTTTCTGAACCCTAACCCTAGGCATAACCCTAACCCTAGCCCTAAGCCTAACCCTAGACTGAGGCAGATATCGGGCATTGGGCCGTGGTGAGTTCCGAGCAGAATGAAGAAGAGGGAGCAAGGATTTGGATGTGCTACACTCAACTTGGCCTGCCTTTTGCATGGTGAGTATCCCTGGAGCTCCTGGCTTTGTGGTTTTCTGAACCCTAACCCTAGGCATAACCCTAACCCTAGCCCTAAGCCTAACCCTAGACTGAGCCAGTAATCGGGCATTGGGCTGTGGGGAGTTCCGAGGAGAATGACAAAGAGGGAGAGGGGATTTGGATGTGCTACGCTCAACTTGGCCTGCCTTTTGCATGGTGAGTATCCCTGGAGCTCCTGGCTTTGTGGTTTTGTGAACCCTAACCCTAGGCATAACCCTAACCCTAGCCCTAAGCCTAACCCTAGACTGAGCCAGTAATATGGCATTGGGCTGTGGGAAGTTCCGAGCAGAATGACAAAGAGGGAGCAAGGATTTGGATGTGCTACGCTCAACTTGGCCTGCCTTTTGCATGGGGAGTATCCCTGGAGCTCCTGGCTTTGTGGTTTTCTGAACCCTAACCCTAGGCATAACCCTAACCCTAGCCCTAAGCCTAACCCTAGACTGAGCCAGTAATCGGGCATTGGGCTGTGGGGAGTTCCGAGGAGAATGACAAAGAGGGAGAGGGGATTTGGATGTGCTACGCTCAACTTGGCCTGCCTTTTGCATGGTGAGTATCCCTGGAGCTCCTGGCTTTGTGGTTTTCTGAACCCTAACCCTAGGCATAACCCTAACCCTAGCCCTAAGCCTAACCCTAGACTGAGGCAGTAATCGGGCATTGGGCTGTGGTGAGTTCCGAGCAGAATGACGAAGAGGGAGAGGGGATTTGGATGTGCTACGCTCAACTTGGCCTGCCTTTTGCATGGTGAGTATCCCTGGAGCTCCTGGCTTTGTGGTTTTCTGAACCCTAACCCTAGGCATAACCCTAACCCTAGCCCTAAGCCTAACCCTAGACTGAGGCAGTAATCGGGCATTGGGCTGTGGTGAGTTCCGAGCAGAATGACGAAGAGGGAGAGGGGATTTGGATGTGCTACGCTCAACTGGGCCTGCCTTTTGCATGGTGAGTATCCCTGGAGCTCCTGGCTTTGTGGTTTTCTGAACCCTAACCCTAGGCATAACCCTAACCCTAGCCCTAAGCCTAACCCTAGACTGAGGCAGTAATCGGGCATTGGGCTGTGGTGAGTTCCAAGCATAATGACAAAGAGGGAGCAAGGATTTGGATGTGCTACGCTCAACTTGGCCTGCCTTTTGCATGGTGAGTATCCCTGGAGCTCCTGGCTTTGTGGTTTTCTGAACCCTAACCCTAGGCATAACCCTAACCCTAGCCCTAAGCCTAACCCTAGACTGAGCCAGTAATCGGGCATTGGGCTGTGGTGAGTTCCGAGCAGAATGAAGAAGAGGGAGAGGGGATTTGGATGTGCTACGCTCAACTTGGCCTGCCTTTTGCATGGGGAGTATCCCTGGAGCTCCTGGCTTTGTGGTTTTCTGAACCCTAACCCTAGGCATAACCCTAACCCTAGCCCTAAGCCTAACCCTAGACTGAGCCAGTAATCGGGCATTGGGCTGTGGGGAGTTCCGAGCAGAATGAAGAAGAGGGAGCAAGGATTTGGATGTGCTACGCTCAACTTGGCCTGCCTTTTGCATGGTGAGTATCCCTGGAGCTCCTGGCTTTGTGGTTTTGTGAACCCTAACCCTAGGCATAACCCTAACCCTAGCCCTAAGCCTAACCCTAGACTGAGGCAGTAATCGGGCATTGGGCTGTGGTGAGTTCCGAGCAGAATGACGTAGAGGGAGCAAGGATTTGGATGTGCTACGCTCAACTTGGCCTGCCTTTTGCATGGTGAGTATCCCTGGAGCTCCTGGCTTTGTGGTTTTCTGAACCCTAACCCTAGGCATAACCCTAACCCTAGCCCTAAGCTTAACCCTAGACTGAGGCAGTAATCGGGCATTGGGCTGTGGTGAGTTCCGAGCAGAATGACAAAGAGGGAGCAAGGATTTGGATGTGCTACGCTCAACTTGGCCTGCCTTTTGCATGGGGAGTATCCCTGGAGCTCCTGGCTTTGTGGTTTTCTGAACCCTAACCCTAGGCATAACCCTAACCCTAGCCCTAAGCCTAACCCTAGACTGAGGCAGAAATCGGGCATTGGGCTGTGGGGAGTTCCGAGCAGAATGACGAAGAGGGAGCAAGGATTTGGATGTGCTACACTCAACTTGGCCTGCCTTTTGCATGGGGAGTATCCCTGGAGCTCCTGGCTTTGTGGTTTTCTGAACCCTAACCCTAGGCATAACCCTAACCCTAGCCCTAAACCTAACCCTAGACTGAGGCAGAAATCGGGCATTGGGCTGTGGTGAGTTGCGAGCAGAATGACGAAGAGGGAGCAAGGATTTGGATGTGCTACGCTCAACTTGGCCTGCCTTTTGCATGGGGAGTATCTCTGGAGCTCCTGGCTTTGTGGTTTTCTGAACCCTAACCCTAGGCATAACCCTAACCCTAGCCCTAAGCCGAACCCTAGACTGAGGCAGAAATCGGGCATTGGGCTGTGGTGAGTTCCGAGCAGAATGACAAAGAGGGAGAGGGGATTTGGATGTGCTACGCTCAACTAGGCCTGCCTTTTGCATGGGGAGTATCCCTGGAGCTCCTGGCTTTGTGGTTTTCTGAACCCTAACCCTAGGCATAACCCTAACCCTAGCCCTAAGCCTAACCCTAGACTGAGGCAGAAATCGGACATTGGGCTGTGGTGAGTTCCGAGCAGAATGACGAAGAGGGAGAGGGGATTTGGATGTGCTACGCTCAACTTGGCCTGCCTTTTGCATGGGGAGTATCCCTGGAGCTCCTGGCTTTGTGGTTTTCTGAACCCTAACCCTAGGCATAACCCTAACCCTAGCCCTAAGCCTAACCCTAGACTGAGGCAGAAATCGGGCATTGGGCTGTGGTGAATTCCGAGCAGAATGACGAAGAGGGAGAGGGGATTTGGATGTGCTATGCTCAACTTGGCCTGCCTTTTGCATGCTTAGTGTGCCTGGGTCCCCTGGCTTTGTCGTTTTCTCAATCCTAACCCTAGTCAAAACCCTAACCCTAACCCTACCCCTAACCCTAACCCCTAACACTAACCCGAGCCCCTAACCCTAACCCTTGCAGAAAGAAGAAGAGGGAGCAAGGTTTTGGATGTGCCGTGCTTAACTTGGCCTGCCTTTCGCATGATCAGTGTCCCTGGAGCTCCTGGCTTTGTGGTTTTGTGAACCCTAACCCTAGGCATAACCCTAACCCTAGCCCTAAGCCTAACCCTAGACTGAGGCAGTAATCGGGCATTGGGCTGTGGGGAGTTCCGAGCAGAATGACGAAGAGGGAGCAAGGATTTGGATGTGCTACGCTCAACTTGGCCTGCCTTTTGCATGGGGAGTATCTCTGGAGCTCCTGGCTTTGTGGTTTTGTGAACCCTAACCCTAGGCATAACCCTAACCCTAGCCCTAAGCCGAACCCTAGACTGAGGCAGAAATCGGGCATTGGGCTGTGGTGAGTTCCGAGCAGAATGACAAAGAGGGAGAGGGGATTTGGATGTGCTACGCTCAACTAGGCCTGCCTTTTGCATGGGGAGTATCCCTGGAGCTCCTGGCTTTGTGGTTTTCTGAACCCTAACCCTAGGCATAACCCTAACCCTAGCCCTAAGCCTAACCCTAGACTGAGGCAGAAATCGGGCATTGGGCTGTGGTGAGTTCCGAGCAGAATGACGAAGAGGGAGAGGGGATTTGGATGTGCTACGCTCAACTTGGCCTGCCTTTTGCATGGGGAGTATCCCTGGAGCTCCTGGCTTTGTGGTTTTGTGAACCCTAACCCTAGGCATAACCCTAACCCTAGCCCTAAGCCTAACCCTAGACTGAGGCAGAAATCGGGCATTGGGCTGTGGTGAATTCCGAGCAGAATGACGAAGAGGGAGAGGGGATTTGGATGTGCTACGCTCAACTTGGCCTGCCTTTTGCATGCTTAGTGTGCCTGGGTCCCCTGGCTTTGTCGTTTTCTCAATCCTAACCCTAGTCAAAACCCTAACCCTAACCCTACCCCTAACCCTAACCCCTAACACTAACCCGAGCCCCTAACCCTAACCCTTGCAGAAAGAAGAAGAGGGAGCAAGGTTTTGGATGTGCCGTGCTTAACTTGTCCTGCCTTTCGCATGATCAGTGTCCCTGGAGCTCCTGGCTTTGTGGTTTTGTGAACCCTAACCCTAGGCATAACCCTAACCCTAGCCCTAAGCCTAACCCTAGACTGAGGCAGTAATCGGGCATTGGGCTGTGGGGAGTTCCGAGCAGAATGACGAAGAGGGAGCAAGGATTTGGATGTGCTACGCTCAACTTGGCCTGCCTTTTGCATGGGGAGTATCCCTGGAGCTCCTGGCTTTGTGGTTTTCTGAACCCTAACCCTAGGCATAACCCTAACCCTAGCCCTAAGCCTAACCCTAGACTGAGGCAGAAATCGAGCATGGGGCTGTGGTGAGTTCCGAGCAGAATGAGGAAGAGGGAGAGGGGATTTGGATGTGCTACGCTCAACTTGGCCTGCCTTTTGCATGGGGAGTATCCCTGGAGCTCCTGGTTTTGTGGTTTTGTGAACCCTAACCCTAGGCATAACCCTAACCCTAGCCCCAAGCCGAACCCTAGACTGAGGCAGAAATCGGGCATTGGGCTGTGGGGAGTTCCGAGCAGAATGACGAAGAGGGAGAGGGGATTTGGATGTGCTACGCTCAACTTGGCCTGCCTTTTGCATGGTGAGTATCCCTGGAGCTCCTGGCTTTGTGGTTTTCTGAACCCTAACCCTAGGCATAACCCTAACCCTAGCCCTAAGCCTAACCCTAGACTGAGGCAGAAATCGGGCATTGGGCTGTGGTGAGTTCCGAGCAGAATGACGAAGAGGGAGAGGGGATTTGGATGTGCTACGCTCAACTTGGCCTGCCTTTTGCATGGGGAGTATCCCTGGAGCTCCTGGCTTTGTGGTTTTCTGAACCCTAACCCTAGGCATAACCCTAACCCTAGCCCTAAGCCTAACCCTAGACTGAGGCAGAAATCGGGCATTGGGCTGTGGTGAATTCCGAGCAGAATGACGAAGAGGGAGAGGGGATTTGGATGTGCTACGCTCAACTTGGCCTGCCTTTTGCATGCTTAGTGTGCCTGGGTCCCCTGGCTTTGTCGTTTTCTCAATCCTAACCCTAGTCAAAACCCTAACCCTAACCCTACCCCTAACCCTAACCCCTAACACTAACCCGAGCCCCTAACCCTAACCCTTGCAGAAAGAAGAAGAGGGAGCAAGGTTTTGGATGTGCCGTGCTTAACTTGTCCTGCCTTTCGCATGATCAGTGTCCCTGGAGCTCCTGGCTTTGTGGTTTTGTGAACCCTAACCCTAGGCATAACCCTAACCCTAGCCCTAAGCCTAACCCTAGACTGAGGCAGTAATCGGGCATTGGGCTGTGGGGAGTTCCGAGCAGAATGACGAAGAGGGAGCAAGGATTTGGATGTGCTACGCTCAACTTGGCCTGCCTTTTGCATGGGGAGTATCCCTGGAGCTCCTGGCTTTGTGGTTTTCTGAACCCTAACCCTAGGCATAACCCTAACCCTAGCCCTAAGCCTAACCCTAGACTGAGGCAGAAATCGAGCATGGGGCTGTGGTGAGTTCCGAGCAGAATGAGGAAGAGGGAGAGGGGATTTGGATGTGCTACGCTCAACTTGGCCTGCCTTTTGCATGGGGAGTATCCCTGGAGCTCCTGGCTTTGTGGTTTTGTGAACCCTAACCCTAGGCATAACCCTAACCCTAGCCCCAAGCCGAACCCTAGACTGAGGCAGAAATCGGGCATTGGGCTGTGGGGAGTTCCGAGCAGAATGACGAAGAGGGAGAGGGGATTTGGATGTGCTACGCTCAACTTGGCCTGCCTTTTGCATGGTGAGTATCCCTGGAGCTCCTGGCTTTGTGGTTTTCTGAACCCTAACCCTAAGCATAACCCTAATCCTAGCCCTAAGCCTAACCCTAGACTGAGGCAGAAATCGGGCATTGGGCTGTGGTGAGTTCCGAGCAGAATGACAAAGAGGGAGAGGGGATTTGGATGTGCTACGCTCAACTTGGCCTGCCTTTTGCATGGTGAGTATCCCTGGAGCTCCTGGCTTTGTGGTTTTGTGAACCCTAACCCTAGGCATAACCCTAACCCTAGCCCTAAGCCTAACCCTAGACTGAGGCAGTAATCGGGCATTGGGCTGTGGGGAGTTCCGAGCAGAATGACGAAGAGGGAGAGGGGATTTGGATGTGCTACGCTCAACTTGGCCTGCCTTTTGCATGGTGAGTATCCCTGGAGCTCCTGGCTTTGTGGTTTTCTGAACCCTAACCCTAGGCATAACCCTAACCCTAGGCATTACCCTAACCCTAGCCTTAAGCCTAACCCTAGACTGAGGCAGAAATCGGGCATTGGGCTGTGGTGAGTTCCGAGCAGAATGACGAAGAGGGAGAGGGGATTTGGATGTGCTACGCTCAACTTGGCCTGCCTTTTGCATGCTTAGTGTGCCTGGGTCCCCTGGCTTTGTGGTTTTGTGAACCCTAACCCTAGTCAAAACCCTAACCGTAACCCTACCCCTAACCCTAACCCCTAACCCTAACCCGAGCCCCTAACCCTAACCCTTGCAGAAAGAAGAAGAGGGAGCAAGGTTTTGGATGTGCCGTGCTTAACTTGGCCTGCCTTTCGCATGATCAGTGTCCCTGGAGCTCCTGGCTTTGTGGTTTTGTGAACCCTAACCCTAGGCATAACCCTAACCCTAGCCCTAAGCCTAACCCTAGACTGAGGCAGAAATCGGGCATTGGGCTGTGGGGAGTTCCGAGCAGAATGACGAAGAGGGAGCAAGGATTTGGATTGGCTGCGCTCAACTTGGCCTGCCTTTTGCATGGGGAGTATCCCTGGAGCTCCTGGCTTTGTGGTTTTCTGAACCCTAACACTAGGCATAACCCTAACCCTAGCCCTAAGCCTAACCCTAGACTGAGGCAGAAATCGGGCATGGGGCTGTGGTGAGTTCCGAGCAGAATGACAAAGAGGGAGCAAGGATTTGGATGTGCTACGCTCAACTTGGCCTGCCTTTTGCATGGGGAGTATCCCTGGAGCTCCTGGCTTTGTGGTTTTGTGAACCCTAACCCTAGGCATAACCCTAACCCTAGCCCTAAGCCTAACCCTAGACTGAGCCAGTAATCGGGCATTGGGCTGTGGTGAGTTCCGAGCAGAATGACGAAGAGGGAGAGGGGATTTGGATGTGCTACGCTCAACTTGGCCTGCCTTTTGCATGGTGAGTATCCCTGGAGCTCCTGGCTTTGTGGTTTTCTGAACCCTAACCCTAGGCATAACCCTAACCCTAGCCCTAAGCCTAACCCTAGACTGAGGCAGAAATCGGGCATTGGGCTGTGGGGAGTTCCAAGCAGAATGACAAAGAGGGAGAGGGGATTTGGATGTGCTACGCTCAACTTGGCCTGCCTTTTGCATGGGGAGTATCCCTGGAGCTCCTGGCTTTGTGGTTTTCTGAACCCTAACCCTAGGCATAACCCTAACCCTAGCCCCAAGCCGAACCCTAGACTGAGGCAGAAATCGAGCATTGGGCTGTGGGGTGTTCCGAGCAGAATGACGAAGAGGGAGAGGGGATTTGGATGTGCTACGCTCAACTTGGCCTGCCTTTTGCATGGTGAGTATCCCTGGAGCTCCTGGCTTTGTGGTTTTCTGAACCCTAACCCTAAGCATAACCCTAATCCTAGCCCTAAGCCTAACCCTAGACTGAGGCAGAAATCGGGCATTGGGCTGTGGTGAGTTCCGAGCAGAATGACAAAGAGGGAGAGGGGATTTGGATGTGCTACGCTCAACTTGGCCTGCCTTTTGCATGGTGAGTATCCCTGGAGCTCCTGGCTTTGTGGTTTTCTGAACCCTAACCCTAGGCATAACCCTAACCCTAGCCATAAGCCTAACCCTAGACTGAGCCAGTAATCGGGCATTGGGCTGTGGGGAGTTCCGAGGAGAATGACAAAGAGGGAGAGGGGATTTGGATGTGCTACGCTCAACTTGGCCTGCCTTTTGCATGGTGAGTATCCCTGGAGCTCCTGGCTTTGTGGTTTTGTGAACCCTAACCCTAGGCATAACCCTAACCCTAGCCCTAAGCCTAACCCTAGACTGAGGCAGTAATCGGGCATTGGGCTGTGGTGAGTTCCGAGGAGAATGACGAAGAGGGAGAGGGGATTTGGATGTGCTACGCTCAACTTGGCCTGCCTTTTGCATGGTGAGTATCCCTGGAGCTCCTGGCTTTGTGGTTTTGTGAACCCTAACCCTAGGCATAACCCTAACCCTAGCCCTAAGCCTAACCCTAGACTGAGGCAGTAATCGGGCATTGGGCTGTGGTGAGTTCCGAGCAGAATGACGAAGAGGGAGAGGGGATTTGGATGTGCTACGCTCAACTTGGCCTGCCTTTTGCATGGTGAGTATCCCTGGAGCTCCTGGCTTTGTGGTTTTCTGAACCCTAACCCTAGGCATAACCCTAACCCTAGGCATAACCCTAACCCTAGCCTTAAGCCTAACCCTAGACTGAGGCAGAAATCGGGCATTGGGCTGTGGTGAGTTCCGAGCAGAATGACGAAGAGGGAGAGGGGATTTGGATGTGCTACGCTCAACTTGGCCTGCCTTTTGCATGCTTAGTGTGCCTGGGTCCCCTGGCTTTGTGGTTTTGTGAACCCTAACCCTAGTCAAAACCCTAACCCTAACCCTACCCCTAACCCTAACCCCTAACCCTAACCCGAGCCCCTAACCCTAACCCTTGCAGAAAGAAGAAGAGGGAGCAAGGTTTTGGATGTGCCGTGCTTAACTTGGCCTGCCTTTCGCATGATCAGTGTCCCTGGAGCTCCTGGCTTTGTGGTTTTGTGAACCCTAACCCTAGGCATAACCCTAACCCTAGCCCTAAGCCTAACCCTAGACTGAGCCAGTAATCTGGCATTGGGCTGTGGGAAGTTCTGAGCAGAATGACGTAGAGGGAGAGGGGATTTGGATGTGCTACGCTCAACTTGGCCTGCCTTTTGCATGGTGAGTATCCCTGGAGCTCCTGGCTTTGTGGTTTTGTGAACCCTAACCCTAGGCATAACCCTAACCCTAGCCCTAAGCCTAACCCTAGACTGAGGCAGAAATCGGGCATAGGGCTGTGGTGAGTTCCGAGCAGAATGACGAAGAGGGAGAGGGGATTTGGATGTGCTACGCTCAACTTGGCCTGCCTTTTGCATGGTGAGTATCCCTGGAGCTCCTGGCTTTGTGGTTTTGTGAACCCTAACCCTAGGCATAACCCTAACCCTAGCCCTAAGCCTAACCCTAGACTGAGGCAGTAATCGGGCATTGGGCTGTGGTGAGTTCCGAGCAGAATGACGAAGAGGGAGAGGGGATTTGGATGTGCTACGCTCAACTTGGCCTGCCTTTTGCATGGTGAGTATCCCTGGAGCTCCTGGCTTTGTGGTTTTCTGAACCCTAACCCTAGGCATAACCCTAACCCTAGCCCTAAGCCTAACCCTAGACTGAGGCAGAAATCGGGCATTGGGCTGTGGGGAGTTCCGAGCAGAATGAGGAAGAGGGAGCAAGGATTTGGATTGGCTGCGCTCAACTTGGCCTGCCTTTTGCATGGGGAGTATCCCTGGAGCTCCTGGCTTTGTGGTTTTCTGAACCCTAACCCTAGGCATAACCCTAACCCTAGCCCTAAGCCTAACCCTAGACTGAGGCAGAAATCGGGCATGGGGCTGTGGTGAGTTCCGAGCAGAATGACAAAGAGGGAGCAATGATTTGGATGTGCTACGCTCAACTTGGCCTGCCTTTTGCATGGTGAGTATCCCTGGAGCTCCTGGCTTTGTGGTTTTGTGAACCCTAACCCTAGGCATAACCCTAACCCTAGCCCTAAGCCTAACCCTAGACTGAGGCAGAAATCGGGCATTGGGCTGTGGTGAGTTCCGAGCAGAATGACGAAGAGGGAGCAAGGATTTGGATGTGCTACACTCAACTTGGCCTGCCTTTTGCATGGTGAGTATCCCTGGAGCTCCTGGCTTTGTGGTTTTCTGAACCCTAACCCTAGTCAAAACCCTAACCCTAACCCTACCCCTAACCCTAACCCCTAACCCTAACCCGAGCCCCTAACCCTAACCCTTGCAGAAAGAAGAAGAGGGAGCAAGGTTTTGGATGTGCCGTGCTTAACTTGGCCTGCCTTTCGCATGATCAGTGTCCCTGGAGCTCCTGGCTTTGTGGTTTTGTGAACCCTAACCCTAGGCATAACCCTAACCCTAGCCCTAAGCCTAACCCTAGACTGAGCCAGTAATCTGGCATTGGGCTGGTTGAAGTTCTGAGCAGAATGACAAAGAGGGAGCAAGGATTTGGATGTGCTACGCTCAACTTGGCCTGCCTTTTGCATGGGGAGTATCTCTGGAGCTCCTGGCTTTGTGGTTTTGTGAACCCTAACCCTAGGCATAACCCTAACCCTAGCCCTAAGCCGAACCCTAGACTGAGGCAGAAATCGGGCATTGGGCTGTGGGGAGTTCCGAGCAGAATGACGAAGAGGGAGCAAGGATTTGGATTGGCTGCGCTCAACTTGGCCTGCCTTTTGCATGGGGAGTATCCCTGGAGCTCCTGGCTTTGTGGTTTTCTGAACCCTAACCCTAGGCATAACCCTAACCCTAGCCCTAAGCCTAACCCTAGACTGAGGCAGAAATCGGGCATTGGGCTGTGGGGAGTTCCGAGCAGAATGACGAAGAGGGAGCAAGGATTTCGATTGGCTGCGCTCAACTTGGCCTGCCTTTTGCATGGGGAGTATCCCTGGAGCTCCTGGCTTTGTGGTTTTGTGAACCCTAACCCTAGGCATAACCCTAACCCTAGCCCTAAGCCTAACCCTAGACTGAGGCAGAAATCGAGCATGGGGCTGTGGTGAGTTCCGAGCAGAATGACAAAGAGGGAGCAATGATTTGGATGTGCTACGCTCAACTTGGCCTGCCTTTTGCATGGTGAGTATCCCTGGAGCTCCTGGCTTTGTGGTTTTGTGAACCCTAACCCTAGGCATAACCCTAACCCTAGCCCTAAGCCTAACCCTAGACTGAGGCAGAAATCGGGCATTGGGCTGTGGTGAGTTCCGAGCAGAATGACGAAGAGGGAGAGGGGATTTGGATGTGCTACGCTCAACTTGGCCTGCCTTTTGCATGGTGAGTATCCCTGGAGCTCCTGGCTTTGTGGTTTTCTGAACCCTAACCCTAGGCATAACCCTAACCCTAGCCCTAAGCCTAACCCTAGACTGAGGCAGATATCGGGCATTGGGCTGTGGTGAGTTCCGAGCAGAATGACGAAGAGGGAGAGGGGATTTGGATGTGCTACGCTCAACTTGGCCTGCCTTTTGCATGGTGAGTATCCCTGGAGCTCCTGGCTTTGTGGTTTTGTGAACCCTAACCCTAGGCATAACCCTAACCCTAGCCCTAAGCCTAACCCTAGACTGAGCCAGTAATATGGCATTGGGCTGTGGGAAGTTCCGAGCAGAATGACAAAGAGGGAGCAAGGATTTGGATGTGCTACGCTCAACTTGGCCTGCCTTTTGCATGGGGAGTATCCCTGGAGCTCCTGGCTTTGTGGTTTTCTGAACCCTAACCCTAGGCATAACCCTAACCCTAGCCCTAAGCCTAACCCTAGACTGAGCCAGTAATCGGGCATTGGGCTGTGGGGAGTTCCGAGGAGAATGACAAAGAGGGAGAGGGGATTTGGATGTGCTACGCTCAACTTGGCCTGCCTTTTGCATGGTGAGTATCCCTGGAGCTCCTGGCTTTGTGGTTTTGTGAACCCTAACCCTAGGCATAACCCTAACCCTAGCCCTAAGCCTAACCCTAGACTGAGGCAGTAATCGGGCATTGGGCTGTGGTGAGTTCCGAGCAGAATGACGAAGAGGGAGAGGGGATTTGGATGTGCTACGCTCAACTTGGCCTGCCTTTTGCATGGTGAGTATCCCTGGAGCTCCTGGCTTTGTGGTTTTGTGAACCCTAACCCTAGGCATAACCCTAACCCTAGCCCTAAGCCTAACCCTAGACTGAGGCAGTAATCGGGCATTGGGCTGTGGTGAGTTCCGAGCAGAATGACGAAGAGGGAGAGGGGATTTGGATGTGCTACGCTCAACTGGGCCTGCCTTTTGCATGGTGAGTATCCCTGGAGCTCCTGGCTTTGTGGTTTTCTGAACCCTAACCCTAGGCATAACCCTAACCCTAGCCCTAAGCCTAACCCTAGACTGAGGCAGTAATCGGGCATTGGGCTGTGGTGAGTTCCAAGCATAATGACAAAGAGGGAGCAAGGATTTGGATGTGCTACGCTCAACTTGGCCTGCCTTTTGCATGGTGAGTATCCCTGGAGCTCCTGGCTTTGTGGTTTTCTGAACCCTAACCCTAGGCATAACCCTAACCCTAGCCCTAAGCCTAACCCTAGACTGAGCCAGTAATCGGGCATTGGGCTGTGGTGAGTTCCGAGCAGAATGAAGAAGAGGGAGAGGGGATTTGGATGTGCTACGCTCAACTTGGCCTGCCTTTTGCATGGGGAGTATCCCTGGAGCTCCTGGCTTTGTGGTTTTCTGAACCCTAACCCTAGGCATAACCCTAACCCTAGCCCTAAGCCTAACCCTAGACTGAGGCAGTAATCGGGCATTGGGCTGTGGGGAGTTCCGAGCAGAATGAAGAAGAGGGAGCAAGGATTTGGATGTGCTACGCTCAACTTGGCCTGCCTTTTGCATGGTATCCCTGGAGCTCCTGGCTTTGTGGTTTTGTGAACCCTAACCCTAGGCATAACCCTAACCCTAGCCCTAAGCCTAACCCTAGACTGAGGCAGAAATCGGGCATTGGGCTGTGGGGAGTTCCGAGCAGAATGACGAAGAGGGAGCAAGGATTTGGATGTGCTACACTCAACTTGGCCTGCCTTTTGCATGGGGAGTATCCCTGGAGCTCCTGGCTTTGTGGTTTTGTGAACCCTAACCCTAGGCATAACCCTAACCCTAGCCCTAAACCTAACCCTAGACTGAGGCAGAAATCGGGCATTGGGCTGTGGTGAGTTGCGAGCAGAATGACGAAGAGGGAGCAAGGATTTGGATGTGCTACGCTCAACTTGGCCTGCCTTTTGCATGGGGAGTATCTCTGGAGCTCCTGGCTTTGTGGTTTTGTGAACCCTAACCCTAGGCATAACCCTAACCCTAGCCCTAAGCCGAACCCTAGACTGAGGCAGAAATCGGGCATTGGGCTGTGGTGAGTTCCGAGCAGAATGACAAAGAGGGAGAGGGGATTTGGATGTGCTACGCACAACTAGGCCTGCCTTTTGCATGGGGAGTATCCCTGGAGCTCCTGGCTTTGTGGTTTTCTGATCCCTAACCCTAGGCATAACCCTAACCCTAGCCCTAAGCCTAACCCTAGACTGAGGCAGAAATCGGGCATTGGGCTGTGGTGAGTTCCGAGCAGAATGACGAAGAGGGAGAGGGGATTTGGATGTGCTACGCTCAACTTGGCCTGCCTTTTGCATGGGGAGTATCCCTGGAGCTCCTGGCTTTGTGGTTTTGTGAACCCTAACCCTAGGCATAACCCTAACCCTAGCCCTAAGCCTAACCCTAGACTGAGGCAGAAATCGGGCATTGGGCTGTGGTGAGTTCCGAGCAGAATGACGAAGAGGGAGAGGGGATTTGGATGTGCTACGCTCAACTTGGCCTGCCTTTTGCATGGTGAGTATCCCTGGAGCTCCTGGCTTTGTGGTTTTCTGAACCCTAACCCTAGGCATAACCCTAACCCTAGCCCTAAGCCTAACCCTAGACTGAGGCAGATATCGGGCATTGGGCTGTGGTGAGTTCCGAGCAGAATGACGAAGAGGGAGAGGGGATTTGGATGTGCTACGCTCAACTTGGCCTGCCTTTTGCATGGTGAGTATCCCTGGAGCTCCTGGCTTTGTGGTTTTGTGAACCCTAACCCTAGGCATAACCCTAACCCTAGCCCTAAGCCTAACCCTAGACTGAGCCAGTAATATGGCATTGGGCTGTGGGAAGTTCCGAGCAGAATGACAAAGAGGGAGCAAGGATTTGGATGTGCTACGCTCAACTTGGCCTGCCTTTTGCATGGGGAGTATCCCTGGAGCTCCTGGCTTTGTGGTTTTCTGAACCCTAACCCTAGGCATAACCCTAACCCTAGCCCTAAGCCTAACCCTAGACTGAGCCAGTAATCGGGCATTGGGCTGTGGGGAGTTCCGAGGAGAATGACAAAGAGGGAGAGGGGATTTGGATGTGCTACGCTCAACTTGGCCTGCCTTTTGCATGGTGAGTATCCCTGGAGCTCCTGGCTTTGTGGTTTTGTGAACCCTAACCCTAGGCATAACCCTAACCCTAGCCCTAAGCCTAACCCTAGACTGAGGCAGTAATCGGGCATTGGGCTGTGGTGAGTTCCGAGCAGAATGACGAAGAGGGAGAGGGGATTTGGATGTGCTACGCTCAACTTGGCCTGCCTTTTGCATGGTGAGTATCCCTGGAGCTCCTGGCTTTGTGGTTTTGTGAACCCTAACCCTAGGCATAACCCTAACCCTAGCCCTAAGCCTAACCCTAGACTGAGGCAGTAATCGGGCATTGGGCTGTGGTGAGTTCCGAGCAGAATGACGAAGAGGGAGAGGGGATTTGGATGTGCTACGCTCAACTGGGCCTGCCTTTTGCATGGTGAGTATCCCTGGAGCTCCTGGCTTTGTGGTTTTCTGAACCCTAACCCTAGGCATAACCCTAACCCTAGCCCTAAGCCTAACCCTAGACTGAGGCAGTAATCGGGCATTGGGCTGTGGTGAGTTCCAAGCATAATGACAAAGAGGGAGCAAGGATTTGGATGTGCTACGCTCAACTTGGCCTGCCTTTTGCATGGTGAGTATCCCTGGAGCTCCTGGCTTTGTGGTTTTCTGAACCCTAACCCTAGGCATAACCCTAACCCTAGCCCTAAGCCTAACCCTAGACTGAGCCAGTAATCGGGCATTGGGCTGTGGTGAGTTCCGAGCAGAATGAAGAAGAGGGAGAGGGGATTTGGATGTGCTACGCTCAACTTGGCCTGCCTTTTGCATGGGGAGTATCCCTGGAGCTCCTGGCTTTGTGGTTTTCTGAACCCTAACCCTAGGCATAACCCTAACCCTAGCCCTAAGCCTAACCCTAGACTGAGCCAGTAATCGGGCATTGGGCTGTGGGGAGTTCCGAGCAGAATGAAGAAGAGGGAGCAAGGATTTGGATGTGCTACGCTCAACTTGGCCTGCCTTTTGCATGGTATCCCTGGAGCTCCTGGCTTTGTGGTTTTGTGAACCCTAACCCTAGGCATAACCCTAACCCTAGCCCTAAGCCTAACCCTAGACTGAGGCAGAAATCGGGCATTGGGCTGTGGGGAGTTCCGAGCAGAATGACGAAGAGGGAGCAAGGATTTGGATGTGCTACACTCAACTTGGCCTGCCTTTTGCATGGGGAGTATCCCTGGAGCTCCTGGCTTTGTGGTTTTGTGAACCCTAACCCTAGGCATAACCCTAACCCTAGCCCTAAACCTAACCCTAGACTGAGGCAGAAATCGGGCATTGGGCTGTGGGGAGTTGCGAGCAGAATGACGAAGAGGGAGCAAGGATTTGGATGTGCTACGCTCAACTTGGCCTGCCTTTTGCATGGGGAGTATCTCTGGAGCTCCTGGCTTTGTGGTTTTGTGAACCCTAACCCTAGGCATAACCCTAACCCTAGCCCTAAGCCGAACCCTAGACTGAGGCAGAAATCGGGCATTGGGCTGTGGTGAGTTCCGAGCAGAATGACAAAGAGGGAGAGGGGATTTGGATGTGCTACGCACAACTAGGCCTGCCTTTTGCATGGGGAGTATCCCTGGAGCTCCTGGCTTTGTGGTTTTCTGATCCCTAACCCTAGGCATAACCCTAACCCTAGCCCTAAGCCTAACCCTAGACTGAGGCAGAAATCGGGCATTGGGCTGTGGTGAGTTCCGAGCAGAATGACGAAGAGGGAGAGGGGATTTGGATGTGCTACGCTCAACTTGGCCTGCCTTTTGCATGGGGAGTATCCCTGGAGCTCCTGGCTTTGTGGTTTTCTGAACCCTAACCCTAGGCATAACCCTAACCCTAGCCCTAAGCCTAACCCTAGACTGAGGCAGTAATCGGGCATTGGGCTGTGGTGAGTTCCGAGCAGAATGACGAAGAGGGAGAGGGGATTTGGATGTGCTACGCTCAACTTGGCCTGCCTTTTGCATGGGGAGTATCCCTGGAGCTCCTGGCTTTGTGGTTTTCTGAACCCTAACCCTAGGCATAACCCTAACCCTAGCCCTAAGCCTAACCCTAGACTGAGGCAGAAATCGGGCATTGGGCTGTGGTGAATTCCGAGCAGAATGACGAAGAGGGAGAGGGGATTTGGATGTGCTATGCTCAACTTGGCCTGCCTTTTGCATGGGGAGTATCCCTGGAGCTCCTGGCTTTGTGGTTTTCTGAACCCTAACCCTAACCCTAACCCTAACCCTACCCCTAACCCTAACCCCTAACACTAACCCGAGCCCCTAACCCTAACCCTTGCAGAAAGAAGAAGAGGGAGCAAGGTTTTGGATGTGCCGTGCTTAACTTGTCCTGCCTTTCGCATGATCAGTGTCCCTGGAGCTCCTGGCTTTGTGGTTTTCTGAACCCTAACCCTAGGCATAACCCTAACCCTAGCCCTAAGCCTAACCCTAGACTGAGGCAGTAATCGGGCATTGGGCTGTGGGGAGTTCCGAGCAGAATGACAAAGAGGGAGCAAGGATTTGGATGTGCTACGCTCAACTTGGCCTGCCTTTTGCATGGGGAGTATCCCTGGAGCTCCTGGCTTTGTGGTTTTCTGAACCCTAACCCTAGGCATAACCCTAACCCTAGCCCTAAGCCTAACCCTAGACTGAGGCAGAAATCGGGCATTGGGCTGTGGGGAGTTCCGAGCAGAATGACGAAGAGGGAGCAAGGATTTCGATTGGCTGCGCTCAACTTGGCCTGCCTTTTGCATGGGGAGTATCCCTGGAGCTCCTGGCTTTGTGGTTTTCTGAACCCTAACCCTAGGCATAACCCTAACCCTAGCCCTAAGCCTAACCCTAGACTGAGGCAGAAATCGAGCATGGGGCTGTGGTGAGTTCCGAGCAGAATGACAAAGAGGGAGCAATGATTTGGATGTGCTACGCTCAACTTGGCCTGCCTTTTGCATGGTGAGTATCCCTGGAGCTCCTGGCTTTGTGGTTTTGTGAACCCTAACCCTAGGCATAACCCTAACCCTAGCCCTAAGCCTAACCCTAGACTGAGGCAGAAATCGGGCATTGGGCTGTGGTGAGTTCCGAGCAGAATGACGAAGAGGGAGAGGGGATTTGGATGTGCTACGCTCAACTTGGCCTGCCTTTTGCATGGTGAGTATCCCTGGAGCTCCTGGCTTTGTGGTTTTGTGAACCCTAACCCTAGGCATAACCCTAACCCTAGCCCTAAGCCTAACCCTAGACTGAGGCAGATATCGGGCATTGGGCCGTGGTGAGTTCCGAGCAGAATGAAGAAGAGGGAGCAAGGATTTGGATGTGCTACACTCAACTTGGCCTGCCTTTTGCATGGTGAGTATCCCTGGAGCTCCTGGCTTTGTGGTTTTGTGAACCCTAACCCTAGGCATAACCCTAACCCTAGCCCTAAGCCTAACCCTAGACTGAGCCAGTAATCGGGCATTGGGCTGTGGGGAGTTCCGAGGAGAATGACAAAGAGGGAGAGGGGATTTGGATGTGCTACGCTCAACTTGGCCTGCCTTTTGCATGGTGAGTATCCCTGGAGCTCCTGGCTTTGTGGTTTTGTGAACCCTAACCCTAGGCATAACCCTAACCCTAGCCCTAAGCCTAACCCTAGACTGAGCCAGTAATATGGCATTGGGCTGTGGGAAGTTCCGAGCAGAATGACGTAGAGGGAGCAAGGATTTGGATGTGCTACGCTCAACTTGGCCTGCCTTTTGCATGGGGAGTATCCCTGGAGCTCCTGGCTTTGTGGTTTTCTGAACCCTAACCCTAGGCATAACCCTAACCCTAGCCCTAAGCCTAACCCTAGACTGAGGCAGTAATCGGGCATTGGGCTGTGGGGAGTTCCGAGGAGAATGACAAAGAGGGAGAGGGGATTTGGATGTGCTACGCTCAACTTGGCCTGCCTTTTGCATGGTGAGTATCCCTGGAGCTCCTGGCTTTGTGGTTTTGTGAACCCTAACCCTAGGCATAACCCTAACCCTAGCCCTAAGCCTAACCCTAGACTGAGGCAGTAATCGGGCATTGGGCTGTGGTGAGTTCCGAGCAGAATGACGAAGAGGGAGAGGGGATTTGGATGTGCTACGCTCAACTTGGCCTGCCTTTTGCATGGTGAGTATCCCTGGAGCTCCTGGCTTTGTGGTTTTGTGAACCCTAACCCTAGGCATAACCCTAACCCTAGCCCTAAGCCTAACCCTAGACTGAGGCAGTAATCGGGCATTGGGCTGTGGTGAGTTCCGAGCAGAATGACGAAGAGGGAGAGGGGATTTGGATGTGCTACGCTCAACTGGGCCTGCCTTTTGCATGGTGAGTATCCCTGGAGCTCCTGGCTTTGTGGTTTTCTGAACCCTAACCCTAGGCATAACCCTAACCCTAGCCCTAAGCCTAACCCTAGACTGAGGCAGTAATCGGGCATTGGGCTGTGGTGAGTTCCAAGCATAATGACAAAGAGGGAGCAAGGATTTGGATGTGCTACGCTCAACTTGGCCTGCCTTTTGCATGGTGAGTATCCCTGGAGCTCCTGGCTTTGTGGTTTTCTGAACCCTAACCCTAGGCATAACCCTAACCCTAGCCCTAAGCCTAACCCTAGACTGAGCCAGTAATCGGGCATTGGGCTGTGGTGAGTTCCGAGCAGAATGAAGAAGAGGGAGAGGGGATTTGGATGTGCTACGCTCAACTTGGCCTGCCTTTTGCATGGTGAGTATCCCTGGAGCTCCTGGCTTTGTGGTTTTCTGAACCCTAACCCTAGGCATAACCCTAACCCTAGCCCTAAGCCTAACCCTAGACTGAGCCAGTAATCCGGCATTGGGCTGTGGGGAGTTCCGAGCAGAATGAAGAAGAGGGAGCAAGGATTTGGATGTGCTACGCTCAACTTGGCCTGCCTTTTGCATGGTATCCCTGGAGCTCCTGGCTTTGTGGTTTTGTGAACCCTAACCCTAGGCATAACCCTAACCCTAGCCCTAAGCCTAACCCTAGACTGAGGCAGTAATCGGGCATTGGGCTGTGGTGAGTTCCGAGCAGAATGACGTAGAGGGAGCAAGGATTTGGATGTGCTACGCTCAACTTGGCCTGCCTTTTGCATGGTGAGTATCCCTGGAGCTCCTGGCTTTGTGGTTTTCTGAACCCTAACCCTAGGCATAACCCTAACCCTAGCCCTAAGCTTAACCCTAGACTGAGGCAGTAATCGGGCATTGGGCTGTGGTGAGTTCCGAGCAGAATGACAAAGAGGGAGCAAGGATTTGGATGTGCTACGCTCAACTTGGCCTGCCTTTTGCATGGGGAGTATCCCTGGAGCTCCTGGCTTTGTGGTTTTGTGAACCCTAACCCTAGGCATAACCCTAACCCTAGCCCTAAGCCTAACCCTAGACTGAGGCAGAAATCGGGCATTGGGCTGTGGTGAGTTCCGAGCAGAATGACGAAGAGGGAGCAAGGATTTGGATGTGCTACACTCAACTTGGCCTGCCTTTTGCATGGGGAGTATCCCTGGAGCTCCTGGCTTTGTGGTTTTGTGAACCCTAACCCTAGGCATAACCCTAACCCTAGCCCTAAACCTAACCCTAGACTGAGGCAGAAATCGGGCATTGGGCTGTGGTGAGTTGCGAGCAGAATGACGAAGAGGGAGCAAGGATTTGGATGTGCTACGCTCAACTTGGCCTGCCTTTTGCATGGGGAGTATCTCTGGAGCTCCTGGCTTTGTGGTTTTGTGAACCCTAACCCTAGGCATAACCCTAACCCTAGCCCTAAGCCGAACCCTAGACTGAGGCAGAAATCGGGCATTGGGCTGTGGTGAGTTCCGAGCAGAATGACAAAGAGGGAGAGGGGATTTGGATGTGCTACGCACAACTAGGCCTGCCTTTTGCATGGGGAGTATCCCTGGAGCTCCTGGCTTTGTGGTTTTCTGATCCCTAACCCTAGGCATAACCCTAACCCTAGCCCTAAGCCTAACCCTAGACTGAGGCAGAAATCGGGCATTGGGCTGTGGTGAGTTCCGAGCAGAATGACGAAGAGGGAGAGGGGATTTGGATGTGCTACGCTCAACTTGGCCTGCCTTTTGCATGGGGAGTATCCCTGGAGCTCCTGGCTTTGTGGTTTTCTGAACCCTAACCCTAGGCATAACCCTAACCCTAGCCCTAAGCCTAACCCTAGACTGAGGCAGTAATCGGGCATTGGGCTGTGGTGAGTTCCGAGCAGAATGACGAAGAGGGAGAGGGGATTTGGATGTGCTACGCTCAACTTGGCCTGCCTTTTGCATGGGGAGTATCCCTGGAGCTCCTGGCTTTGTGGTTTTCTGAACCCTAACCCTAGGCATAACCCTAACCCTAGCCCTAAGCCTAACCCTAGACTGAGGCAGAAATCGG
The DNA here is from genome assembly GCF_965178545.1 of Coloeus monedula. Taxonomy (NCBI): domain Eukaryota; kingdom Metazoa; phylum Chordata; class Aves; order Passeriformes; family Corvidae; genus Coloeus; species Coloeus monedula. Next base: position 33,323 of record NW_028120311.1, read on the forward strand.
GCATTGGGCTGTGGTGAATTCCGAGCAGAATGACGAAGAGGGAGAGGGGATTTGGATGTGCTACGCTCAACTTGGCCTGCCTTTTGCATGCTTAGTGTGCCTGGGTCCCCTGGCTTTGTCGTTTTCTCAATCCTAACCCTAGTCAAAACCCTAACCCTAACCCTACCCCTAACCCTAACCCCTAACACTAACCCGAGCCCCTAACCCTAACCCTTGCAGAAAGAAGAAGAGGGAGCAAGGTTTTGGATGTGCCGTGCTTAACTTGTCCTGCCTTTCGCATGATCAGTGTCCCTGGAGCTCCTGGCTTTGTGGTTTTCTGAACCCTAACCCTAGGCATAACCCTAACCCTAGCCCTAAGCCTAACCCTAGACTGAGGCAGTAATCGGGCATTGGGCTGTGGGGAGTTCCGAGCAGAATGACGAAGAGGGAGCAAGGATTTCGATTGGCTGCGCTCAACTTGGCCTGCCTTTTGCATGGGGAGTATCCCTGGAGCTCCTGGCTTTGTGGTTTTCTGAACCCTAACCCTAGGCATAACCCTAACCCTAGCCCTAAGCCTAACCCTAGACTGAGGCAGAAATCGAGCATGGGGCTGTGGTGAGTTCCGAGCAGAATGACAAAGAGGGAGCAATGATTTGGATGTGCTACGCTCAACTGGGCCTGCCTTTTGCATGGTGAGTATCCCTGGAGCTCCTGGCTTTGTGGTTTTCTGAACCCTAACCCTAGGCATAACCCTAACCCTAGCCCTAAGCCTAACCCTAGACTGAGGCAGTAATCGGGCATTGGGCTGTGGTGAGTTCCAAGCATAATGACAAAGAGGGAGCAAGGATTTGGATGTGCTACGCTCAACTTGGCCTGCCTTTTGCATGGTGAGTATCCCTGGAGCTCCTGGCTTTGTGGTTTTCTGAACCCTAACCCTAGGCATAACCCTAACCCTAGCCCTAAGCCTAACCCTAGACTGAGCCAGTAATCGGGCATTGGGCTGTGGTGAGTTCCGAGCAGAATGAAGAAGAGGGAGAGGGGATTTGGATGTGCTACGCTCAACTTGGCCTGCCTTTTGCATGGGGAGTATCCCTGGAGCTCCTGGCTTTGTGGTTTTCTGAACCCTAACCCTAGGCATAACCCTAACCCTAGCCCTAAGCCTAACCCTAGACTGAGGCAGTAATCGGGCATTGGGCTGTGGGGAGTTCCGAGCAGAATGAAGAAGAGGGAGAGGGGATTTGGATGTGCTACGCTCAACTTGGCCTGCCTTTTGCATGGTATCCCTGGAGCTCCTGGCTTTGTGGTTTTGTGAACCCTAACCCTAGGCATAACCCTAACCCTAGCCCTAAGCCTAACCCTAGACTGAGGCAGTAATCGGGCATTGGGCTGTGGTGAGTTCCGAGCAGAATGACGTAGAGGGAGCAAGGATTTGGATGTGCTACGCTCAACTTGGCCTGCCTTTTGCATGGTGAGTATCCCTGGAGCTCCTGGCTTTGTGGTTTTCTGAACCCTAACCCTAGGCATAACCCTAACCCTAGCCCTAAGCTTAACCCTAGACTGAGGCAGTAATCGGGCATTGGGCTGTGGTGAGTTCCGAGCAGAATGACAAAGAGGGAGCAAGGATTTGGATGTGCTACGCTCAACTTGGCCTGCCTTTTGCATGGGGAGTATCCCTGGAGCTCCTGGCTTTGTGGTTTTGTGAACCCTAACCCTAGGCATAACCCTAACCCTAGCCCTAAGCCTAACCCTAGACTGAGGC
>NW_028120310.1:0-34698 GCF_965178545.1 Coloeus monedula
CTGGCCACAGATGGTTTTAAATATACATCACTTACCTCTACTCCCCCACTAGGTTGAGACTTAGCCGGGTAATTCATAACAACGACGGAAAGGGGGAGAACGGAATCTCTCTTCTGGCTCGGGCGCTCATTCTCGCCAATGTCCAAAGCCCTAGCCATGGCATCTTGGTTTCTATTACCAGCTTCAAAAGGTGTTTATTTCTCTAGTCATTGTTTTCTACCCGAGCTGAGCTCTGGGGGTGCCAGGGCCTATGGAGGTTCCATTGTGTTCCTAAAGAAGCCAAAACCCCTTGAAGGATCTTTCCTGTCAAATGAGTTCCCCTATCTGAGTCTATTGCTTCTACAATGCTGTATCTTGGAATGATTTGTTCCAAAAATGCCTTAATACCTGATCCTGTTGTTGCTGAAGCAGTTGGAAATGCTTCTGGCCACCTTGCTAGCTGACAATACCATTACCAGAAGACATGAAGCCTTCCCACTTGGGGCATCTCAGGAAAATCCACCTGGCATCTTTGGAAGGGACCTGCAGCCCAAGGCCTCCCTCCCCTGGCAAGTTACTTTGTACCTTGGCTGTTTGCTTTAGCACAGATCAAGCAACCTTCAACAGCTCGTTTTGCCAGTCTAAAAAGACCCCCAGCAACATCCAGCATGAGGAAGGCTTCTGCCAATCCTCAGGAGGTGCAAGGACTCTCTTCACGGAGTTCTTTTACTATTGGTAGGGCCAAAGCTTCTGGTATCTCTTGTTTGCCATCCCTTGTAAACCAATTATTGCCTTTTTTCTCTGCCACACGGCTTTTAACTGTATCTCGAACTCCTCTGGGAGAAAAGACAGCTTCCCGGCCAGTGATGGAGTCACTGGGAGCAAAGGGGGCATCTTGGAGAGTTCTGGCAGAAGTGTTGCTTTCTGACTTTCTTCATCCACCAAAAAGGAGACAGAGGAGGCCTGTAACATTCTTCAACTACAGGGAGAGGCCATGGGGCTTTTGCCATGGAGTCTCTCAACTGATTGCGGGACGCAGCCCCCTTTTGATGCGAAGTTCCTGGCAACAGCACCCTCGGAGGTACTCGGGCATTACAGACTTCCGGAACTGCCTACTCTATGCTCCCCTCTAATATGCACCCCCCTCTTGGTATGGAAAAGGAAGAAAACGAAACTATTCCTAATGCTATTAAGTCTTTGCTGCCTTGCTCTAGGTTCAGCAATTTAACACGGCCTTGGCTGAGCAACAGTCTCTGTCGATTAGTAACAGTTTCTAGAACTAAGACTTTCTTCTGTTACGCCCCTACCAGTAAATTCCTAGCCTTGTCTAAGGACGGATTCACACGGTCTCTTTGTAAAGACACATCTATGTTACTTCTTTCACTCCCACACCTTCTTGGCGGTGGGATGGCTCCCCCCGGCACAGCACCTGGCACAAAACCCCCCTATGCACATACACGCACACCTGCACTTACCCTGCACTCCGCTGCACACACACACACACACCTCCCGCACACTAACACCCCCCTCCACATCCCTGCCATGCTACTTGCAGTTGCCCCGCCCCTGCCATCCCGGCACTCACTCCTCACATGCTTCCCCATGCCTTGCGTTTCCTTGCTGCCCCCTCTGTAGCCTTCCCTCAACCTGCCTTTTCTCCCCTGCCTTGCATTGACTTGCTCACCCATCCCCCACCTGACTTCCTTTCACATTCGTCTAGCTCTGGCCTCACCTTTCCTTTTCCTTCTAGGACCCTCATTGCCTTGCCTCGCCTCGCCTCGCCAAGCCACCACTTGCCTTGCCCTGCCCTTGAAGCCCTCCCTTGCCTTGCATGACCTTGCTCAGCCCTCCCCCACCTGGAATTTAAGACCCCTTTTCAATGCCATTTCATGGCCTTGCCCTGCCCTTTCTGCTCCTCCTAGGAATCTCAAAGCTCTCAAGCATCTCCCGTGTTTCAGGATCACAGGAGAGGAAGACCAGGGGAGGACGCGTGTTGCCACACTCATCTCTATTGGGCAGCCTTGGTCTGGGAGCAATCCTTGCATGTCTTGAATCTTGCAAGGGCAATTCACATTTTGCCCTTGAGCTCGGGGACCAGAATGAGAGTTCTTTTGCCTACAAAGGAAAGCAGGTAGCTCAAGTCTTTGAGGTGCAGAGGAGACATGACCCACGCGGGATCAAGGCCACACAAAGCACTTGGTCCTGGCCACTTTTGTGTACCAGCAGTCCTTGAATGTACTTCTCACCTGCCTTGCCTGGCCTTGCCTTGGCAACACAACAGTTTCCTTGTCTTGCCCTGCTAGCTCTCTGGAGCCCTCTGGAGCCTTGCGTTCCTTTGCATGGCCATGCCCCGCCCTTGACCTGCCTACCGCTTTCCTCCAAGGCCTTGACTTGCCAAGCACTTCCTGTTTCTGCCTGGCCTTCCCATCAGTGGACTTTCCTTCTTACGGCCAGCCTTGCCTCTAACGTCTGGGCCTTCTCTTGCCTACCACTCCATTTGCTTTCCCCTCACTGCTCTGGCCTTGCTTACCTCTCCCTTGACTTGCCCACAATTGCCTGCACTTGCTTTGCAGCGCCTTGCCTGCATGGAAGGCGAGGGCAAGAGTGGTAGGCAGGGCAAAGCAAAGCCAGCAAGTTGTAGGTAGTGCGAGGCACGGCAGACGTGGGCAAAGGAAGCAGAGCAAGGGTAGCTTAAGAAGAACTAGACAAGGTACTGAAGGCAAGGCAAAGCCAAGAGACTCGGAGTGCCTTTCCTTGCGAAGGCAAGGACATAGTGCCAGTGTTGCTGGAGCAGATGTTAAGGTAGCACGGGGAGGAATAGAAAGTGCTGAGAACAGCGTGTGTGCTGCTAGTTTGAGGGGTGCAGTTGAAGTTGCAGGCAGCAAGATCTTCCTCAGCCCGCACTGTTTTGAGCTCTGTTTTTGCCAGATGGTTTCAAGTTGGTGGGCAGAATCTGCGAGAGGGCAAAGATTGGTTTGGGCCAAAGAGGTTTGTCTGCCTCTTGGAGTGCGGTAGAAAGAAGAGTCCGCTCTTGGAAGGGGAAGATGAGGGAAATCTTTTTGTCCTGAGGTGCTGTTGATTTGAGTGCAGGGACGTTTGCAACTTGCCTCTGCCCTTGGGGTGGTTTCGAGCAGCGCCAGGCGCTTGGCCTTCTTTTGCAAGTCGTCAGCGCCATCGTGTGCTTGTTTCGAGGAGCGCTGACAGTGCCCGGGAAAAAGCCAAGCGCTTCGCTGGCGCCGCCCAAAGTCGTGTGCGAGCCGTTGCTGGAAGAGCTCCGCTGTGCATCCTGCCTCTTGGAGACACAAAAGAATGTGATCCTGCGCGTAGCGGGGAAGCAAGAGGAATCTTTTCATTGTTGGCTGTGCAGTTTCTAAGCGGCAAAAGTCAAGGCAGCTGCAGCACGGCCTCTTTCTTTCAGAACCTTTTCTGTGCCATCATGAACATGCTCAACATGCAACTCGCACCCACTGAACTGCATCAAAGGTCCTGGAGAGACGCACTTTCCTTCAAGCTCTAGCTACCATCCTACCCTCCACCTCTCGCCGATCCCAAAGCCCTTCCGAACATGCAGCAGCTGCACGCAGAGAACAAGTGCTAGAAGAAGGCGTTGGCCTTCAGAGTCCCTCTGAAGTCTGTAAACTAGGCGAAACATTGCAGTGACCAGCACTTTCCTTCGCAACTATCTACAGAGCGTCATCACATTCTCTCAGAGTGGCTAAGTCCACCCTTGCAGCACAGCAGCGTTTCCGGCCACAGTTGGGACTGAGAGATGGGCCAGGTGAGAAAGCATTTGTTGACTATCCCTCGTCTCTGGAAGACTTGATACTCGCAGCGCAATCACGTGCACACACCTTCAGTGTGGCCAAGTTCAAGCCAGCTCGAGCTCACAGAGACGGGAGAGGCAGGAGAGAAGCCGTTCCAAAAGTACCGTGTACTTAGGGCAGCATTCAAACTGTGTACAGCACTCTACAGCACTGTAGACCGTGGCTTCTCTGACAAGACGTGCCATCCCATTGTTGGCTCTCGCAGCTCGCTTGCTAGCTGCTCTCCTGAAGAAAAGAACTAGGAGGAAAAGCCAATGCTGGGCTGCACCTTCCCCTTGCCTCCCGTAAAGCCACTTCAACTCCCCGCTGCACTCTCTACTTCCCCTCTCCTTGCCATCGACCACTGGGTTTTCTGCATCTCGGAGCCCAAAGGTAAGCGCCACTGTTCCCAGGGATGCTTGGAAGAGGGAGAAGTAGTAGCACAAGTAGCTGCCGTTGAACTTCCTCCTTCTCAATGCTAACGTGAAGTCGGCAGGCAGGCGAGCGCCAGCCACGCTCCTTTCTCAGTTTGGACGCTGCGGACACGAGCCCGGTGCTTGGCGCCTTCGTTCGGCCTCTTTAGTAGCCATTGTCGCGCTTTCATTCTGCCGGAGTCGAAGCGCCGTCTACTTGTGGCACAAAGAGCACGGTGCCGGCAGCCAAATGCTCCAGCCGACTGCTTCTGCCGACACACGCCTGGGCTATGCACTTTGCCTCTCAGCGCCATACAGCAGCACATTCGCTCTAAATGTAAAGGGAAAGATTCTCGGCTACGTCTGGCACAGAGAACAGCTTTAGTTCAACGGGCTTACCCAGAGCATGCCCCCGACGCGTGGCAACTTGTATTTGCACCACATTCCAGTCGCAGTCCTCTTTCCTTTACAGGCTGCACAGCGCCGGCAGATGGCCGTGCGCTCTGCACCTGCCTTCTCACTTCCAAGTAGCACCGCGCACATTAGAGCCTTGCAGGGAGAGAAGACGCGGATAGGCGTCTCGCCCAGAAGAACGTGGCAGGGCGAAAAGGTGTTCTTCTTTTGTCTTCCTCGTCGCCCAGAGTGTGCTGCTGTGTTGAAAGTCTTGGCCAGCGAAAAGCTACACCAGCAAGTGTTTCTCTCCTGACGCATTTCGCTGAGCCAGAGCTGAGGAAAATGCTTGCACAGCACACTGTGGATGCGTGCAGTACACACGCTGAAGAGCGGCACGGCTAAAAGTCATCGCTGGGCTTCAGTTCTGTCCAGAGCACAGAAGGCGAAGAACGAAGCAGCTGGGCACCGGCTGCATGTACATAGTGGAGCGAATTTCACATGTCCAGCCAAGAGCTGCTTCACAAGCAGATTCAGCTGAGAATGCTCTGGCTGCTTCACAAAGGAAGGTGCTGTGTTGCACTCCTGGACACTACCTGGTCAGTAGCAGGTTCTTACACCTTCAATGCTGCAGAGTCCATGCAGCTGGAGCACCCCCAGAAGGACGCGTCCAGCTAGAAGGCGTTCTTCAAGTACCCCCCTCTTCCAAGTAGCCTTGAAACTGAGCACAACACACTGCGGCTCGGCAGCTTCCTTCTCAGAGAGACGTGCCGTCTCTCTATTCACTCTCGCAGCTCAGTTGCCCGCTTGCAGCAGCTGCTCCCAAAGAAAAAGGCTCTAGAAGTAAAAGCCTCTGCTGGGCTGCCCTTTCCCCTTGCCTCACGTGAAGCACCAGAAACTGTCCGCTGCACTCTCTATTTCCTTTCTCCGCCGTATGGCGAAACATTAACGTAATCGCAGTTCTTTCCAGGGAAAGCTGCGAGAGAAATAGGTACCAGCACAAGTAGCTGCAAGTTGGACATTAAGTTTCCGAGCTGCTAACGTGAATCCGAAAACAAGCGAGTGGCAGTCACGCTTCCTCTTGCAGCCTGTGCGATGCACACACACCAGCTCCGTGCTCTGCCTTCATTCTTACGCCCTTCGTAGCAGGTCGAGCTTTCGTTTTGCTGGAGGCGACCCGTCGTCTACTTCTCGCGCAGAGAGCACGGTGCCGGCAGCCAAATGCTGCAGGCTGCTGCTTCTGCCGAAACACGCCTTGGCTATGCAATTTCTCTCTAGCGCTGAAGTAGTACCACATTCTGTTTGCTTTGTAGCCAGCATCTTTGCGGAAAGATTCTCGGCTACGTCAGGCACAGAGAACAGCTTTATTTTAACGGGCTTAACCGGAGCTTGCCCCCGACGCGTGGCAACTTGTATTTGCACCACATTCCAGTCGCAGTCCTCTTTCCTTTACAGGCTGCACAGCGCCGGCAGATCGCCGTGCGCTCTGCACCTGCCTTCTTACTTCCAAGTAGCACCGCGCACATTAGAGCCTTGCAGGGAGAGAAGACGCGGATAGGCGTCTCGCCCAGAAGAACGTGGCAGGGCGAAAAGATGTTCTTCCTTTCTCCTTCTTCTTGCCCGAATTGTGCTGCTGTGTTGAAAGTCTTGGCCAGCGAAAAGCTACTCCAGCAAGTGTTTCTCTCCTGACGCATTTCGCTGAGCGAGAGCTACGCGGACAGTGTGGACTCTGTGAAACAGCAAGAAAATGACTGTACGTCGAGCTGAGGAAAATCCGTGCACAGCGCACTGTGGCCGCGTGCAGTACACACGCTGAAGAGCGGCACGGCTAAAAGGCATCGCTGGGCTTCAGTTCTGTCCAGACAGCAGAAGGCGAAGAACGAAGCAGCTGGGCACCGGCTGCATGTACATAGTGGAGCGAATTTCACATGTGCAGCCAAGAGCTGCTTCACAAGCAGATTCAGCTGAGAATGCTCTGGCTGCTTCACAAAGGAAGGTGCTGTGTTGCACTCCTGGACACTACCTGGCCAGTAGCAGTTTCTTACACCTTCAATGCTGCAGAGTCCAGGCAGCTGGAGCACCCCCAGAAGGACGCGTCCAGCTAGAAGGCGTTCTTCAAGTACCCCCCTCTTCCAAGTAGCCTTGAAACTGATCACAACACACTGGGGCTCGGCAGCTTCCTTCTCTCACCCTATTCACTCTCGCAGCTCCGTTGCCCACTTGCAGCAGCTGCTCCCAAAGAAAAAGGCTCTAGAAGTAAAAGACACTGCTGGACTGCCCTTTCCCCTTGCCTCACGTCAAGCACCAGAAACTGTCCGCTGCACTCTCGATTTCCATTCTCCGTCGCATCTACCACTGTAATGTCTGCATCTCGAAGCATAAACCCCGGCACAATTCTTTCCTGGGAAAGCTGGAAGAGAAATAAGTAGCAGCACATGTAGCTGCAAGTTGAACTTTGTGTTTTCAACTGCTAATTCGAGTCTGAAAACAAGCGAGTGGTAGCCACGCTTCCTCTTGCAGCCTATGCTATGCACACACCAGCTCCGTGCTTCTGCCTTCATTCTTATGCTCTTCGTACCATTTCGTTCTTTTCATTCTGCCGGAGTCGAACCGTCGTCATCTTGTCGCACAGAGGGCACGCCGGCAGAGAAACCCTCCAGAGAAACGCTCCAGGTTGCTGTCTCTTCCGAAACACACCTGGGCTGTGCACTTTCCTTCGCTGCCCTTTGTAGCCTGAATGTAAAGGGAAAGAATCTCAGCTACGTCTGGCACCGAGAACAGCTTTAGTTCAACGGGCTTACCCGGCGCTTACCCCGACGCGTGGCAACTTGTATTTGCACCACATTCCAGGGGTAGTCTTCTTTCCTTTACAGGCTGCACAGCGCCGACAGATGGCAGTGCTTCTCTGCACCTGCCTTCTCACTTCCAAGTAGCACCGCGCACATTAGAGCCTTGCAGGGAGCAAAGACGTGGATAGATGTGTGGCAGAGAAAATCGTGCAAAGACGAAAAGATGGTCTTCTTTTGTCCTCCTCGTCGCCCAGATTGTGCTGCTGTGCTGAAAGCGTGCGTTTTCTTACCCCTTCTCGCAGTAAGACTATGTGCTGCGTTGCAACTGTTGGCCAGCGGAAGGCTAATGCAGCAAGTGCTTCTCTCGTGACACATTTCTCTGAGCGAGAGCTTGTGCGGACAGTTGGGCTCTGCGAAGCAGAAAGGCTGTACTTGCACGTAGCGCTGAGGAAAATCCGTGCACTGTGCACTGTGGATGCGTGCAGTACACACACACTGAAGAGAGCCAAAGCTGAATGCTTCAGTTCTGTCCAGCGCCGGTAAGGGAGAAGAACGCAGCCCCAGGCCACTGGGCTGGTGTGTGCGATGACTAGGAGCTTTGCCGCTCTTCTGCGTGTATACTGCACGCATCCACGGTGCGCAGTGCACGGATTTTCCTCAGCTCTCGCTCAGCAAAATGCATCAGGAGGGAAGCACATGATGGATTAGCCTTGCACTGGCCAACAGTTCCAACGCAGCACCACAGTCTTCTTGCGAGAAGGGGTAATAAAACACATGGATTGTCCCGGAACAGTTCTCTGGGCGAGCCGTAGCTGAGAATCTTTCCCTTAAGATAAAGACCACAACGCAGACAGAATGTTGTGCTACCTAGCGCTAGAGAGAAATTGCATAGCCCAGGCGTGTTTCGGCAGAAGCAGCAGCCTGCAGCATTTGGCTGCCGGCACCGTGCTCTCTGCGCGAGAAGTAGACGACGGGTCGTCTCCAGCAAAACGAAAGCGCGACCTGCTACGACGAGCGTAAGAACGAAGGCAGAGCAGCGGGCTGCTGTGGGCATCGCCCAGGCTGCAAGAGGAAGCGTGCCTGCCACTCGCTTGTTTTCGGATTCATGTTAGCAGTCGGAAACTTGCAGCTACTTGTGCTGCTACCTATTTCTCTTCCAGCTTTCCCAGGAAAGAATTGTGCCGGGGTTTATGCTTCGAGATGCAGACATTACAGTGGTAGATGCGACGGAGAAAGGAAATCGAGAGTGCAGCGGACAGTTTCTGGTGCTTGACGTGAGGCAAGGGGAAAGGGCAGCCCAGCAGAGGCTTTGACTTCTAGAGCCTTTTTCTTTGGGAGCAGCTGCTGCAAGCGGGCAACGGAGCTGCGAGAGTGAATAGAGAGACGGCACGTCTCTCTGAGAAGGAAGCTGCCGAGCCGCAGTGTGTTGTGCTCAGTTTCAAGGCTACTTGGAAGAGGGGGGTACTTGAAGAACGCCTTCTAGCTGGACGCGTCCTTCTGGGAGTGCTCCAGCTGCATGGACTCTGCAGCATTGAAGGTGTAAGAAACTGCTACTGGCCAGGTAGTGTCCAGGAGTGCAACACAGCACCTTCCTTTGTGAAGCAGCCAGAGCATTCTGAGCTGAATCTGCTTGTGAAGCAGCTCTTGGCTGCACATGTGAAATTCGCTCCACTGAGTACATGCAGCCGGTGCCCAGCTGCTTCGTTCTTCGCCTTCTGCGCTCTGGACAGAACTGAAGCCCAGCGATGACTTTTAGCCGTGCCGCTCTTCAGCGTGTGTACTGCACGCATCCACAGTGTGCTGTGCAAGGATTTTCCTCAGCTCTGGCTCAGCGAAATGCGTCAGGAGAGAAACACTTGCTGGTGTAGCTTTTCGCTGGCCAAGACTTTCAACACAACAGCACACTCTGGGCGACGAGGAAGACAAAAGAAGAACACCTTTTCGCCCTGCCACGTTCTTCTGGGCGAGACGCCTATCCGCGTCTTCTCTCCCTGCAAGGCTCGAATGTGCGCGGTGCTACTTGGAAGTCAGGTGCAGAGCGCACGGCCATCTGCCGGCGCTGTGCAGCCTGTAAAGGAAAGAGGACTGCGACTGGAATGTGGTGCAAATACAAGTTGCCACGCGTCGGGGGCATGCTCTGGGTAAGCCCGTTGAACTAAAGCTGTTCTCTGTGCCAGACGTAGCCGAGAATCTTTCCCTTTACATTTAGAGCGAATGTGCTGCTGTATGGCGCTGAGAGGCAAAGTGCATAGCCCAGGCGTGTGTCGGCAGAAGCAGTCGGCTGGAGCATTTGGCTGCCGGCACCGTGCTCTTTGTGCCACAAGTAGACGGCGCTTCGACTCCGGCAGAATGAAAGCGCGACAATGGCTACTAAAGAGGCCGAACGAAGGCGCCGAGCACCGGGCTCGTGTCCGCAGCGTCCAAACTGAGAAAGGAGCGTGGCTGGCGCTCGCCTGCCTGCCGACTTCACGTTAGCATTGAGAAGGAGGAAGTTCAACGGCAGCTACTTGTGCTACTACTTCTCCCTCTTCCAAGCATCCCTGGGAACAGTGGCGCTTACCTTTGGGCTCCGAGATGCAGAAAACCCAGTGGTCGATGGCAAGGAGAGGGGAAGTAGAGAGTGCAGCGGGGAGTTGAAGTGGCTTTACGGGAGGCAAGGGGAAGGTGCAGCCCAGCATTGGCTTTTCCTCCTAGTTCTTTTCTTCAGGAGAGCAGCTAGCAAGCGAGCTGTGAGAGCCAACAATGGGATGGCACGTCTTGTCAGAGAAGCCACGGTCTACAGTGCTGTAGAGTGCTGTACACAGTTTGAATGCTGCCCTAAGTACACGGTACTTTTGGAACGGCTTCTCTCCTGCCTCTCCCGTCTCTGTGAGCTCGAGCTGGCTTGAACTTGGCCACACTGAAGGTGTGTGCACGTGATTGCGCTGCGAGTATCAAGTCTTCCAGAGACGAGGGATAGTCAACAAATGCTTTCTCACCTGGCCCATCTCTCAGTCCCAACTGTGGCCGGAAACGCTGCTGTGCTGCAAGGGTGGACTTAGCCACTCTGAGAGAATGTGATGACGCTCTGTAGATAGTTGCGAAGGAAAGTGCTGGTCACTGCAATGTCTCGCCTAGTTTACAGACTTCAGAGGGACTATGAAGGCCAACGCCTTCTTCTAGCACTTGTTCTCTGCGTGCAGCTGCTGCATGTTCGGAAGGGCTTTGGGATCGGCGAGAGGTGGAGGGTAGGATGGTAGCTAGAGCTTGAAGGAAAGTGCGTCTCTCCAGGACCTTTGATGCAGTTCAGTGGGTGCGAGTTGCATGTTGAGCATGTTCATGATGGCACAGAAAAGGTTCTGAAAGAAAGAGGCCGTGCTGCAGCTGCCTTGACTTTTGCCGCTTAGAAACTGCACAGCCAACAATGAAAAGATTCCTCTTGCTTCCCCGCTACGCGCAGGATCACATTCTTTTGTGTCTCCAAGAGGCAGGATGCACAGCGGAGCTCTTCCAGCAACTGCTCGCACACGACTTGGCGCGGCGCCAGCGAAGCGCTTGGCTTTTTCCCCGGCACTGTCAGCGCTCCTCGAAACAAGCACACGATGGCGCTGACGACTTGCAAAAGAAGGCCAAGCGCCTGGCGCTGCTCGAAACCACCCCAAGGGCAGAGGCAAGTTGCAAACGTCCCTGCACTCAAATCAACAGCACCTCAGGACAAAAAGATTTCCCTCATCTTCCCCTTCCAAGAGCGGACTCTTCTTTCTAACCGCACTCCAAGAGGCAGACAAACCTCTTTGGCCCAAACCAATCTTTGCCCTCTCGCAGATTCTGCCCACCAACTTGAAACCATCTGGCAAAAACAGAGCTCAAAACACTGCGGGCTGAGGAAGATCTTGCTGCCTGCAACTTCAACTGCACCCCTCAAACTAGCAGCACACACGCTGTTCTCAGCACTTTCCTTCTCAGCTCTAGGTACCATCCTAAGCCTTCCCTCTCCCAGAGTCAGCATCCCAAGACAACGGCACCACGGACTGCTCACACACTAAAGGCACCAGGACAAAAGGCTCACAAGCTTGGCCTTTGCATTCCCACGGACAGCTCAACAGCTCTAAGCCAGAGAGAGCTCTGCCTCTTGGGAAAAGCCTTTAAAATCCCTAAGAGCACCTGATGTGCACATCCAAACCTGCTCTCCTTGCCAAAGAGAGCAACTACAAGCCCATCTCCAAAGAAACGGCATCCCCTCCTCCAAAATACAACACATCCATCCACTGATCCACCTGCAGTACAGAATAGATCCAACAGTTGCCCCTACACGCCCAGGGGCCAGAAGAGAAATGTCTTGCTGGACTATTCCTCCCCATGCTACCTTAACATCTGCTCCAGCAACACTGGCACTTATGTCCTTGCCTTGGCAAGGAAAGGCACTCTGAGTCTCTTGGCCTTGCCTTGCCTTCAGTACCTCGTCTAGTTCTTCTTAAGCTACCCTTGCTCTGCTTCCTTTGCCTCTGCTGCCTTGCCTTGCACTACCTACAACTTGCTGGCTTTGCTTTGCCCTGCCTACCACTCTTGCCCTCGCCTTCCATGCAGGCAAGGCGCTGCAAAGCAAGTGCAGGCAATTGTGGGCAAGTCAAGGGAGAGGTAAGCAAGGCCAGAGCAGTGAGGGGAAAGCAAATGGAGTGGTAGGCAAGAGAAGGCCCAGACGTTAGAGGCAAGGCTGGCCGTAGGAAGGGAAGTCCACTGATGGGTGGCCAGGCAGAAACAAGAAGGGCTCGGCAATCCAAGGCCCTGGAGGAAAGCAGTAGGCAGGTCAAGGGCGGGGCATGGCCATGCAAAGGAATGCAAGGCTCCAGAGAGCTAGCAGGGCAAGGCAAGGAAACTGGTGTGTTGCCAAGGCAAGGCAAGGATAGGCAAGGCAGGTGAGAAGTACATTCCAGGACTGCTGGTACACAAAAGCGGCCAGGACCAAGTGCTCTGTGTGGCCTTGCTTGGCGAGGCGAGGCAGGGCAATGAGGGTCCTAGAAGGAAAAGGAAAGGTGAGGCCAGAGCTAGACGAATGTGAAAGGAAGTCAGGTGGGGGATGGGTGAGCAAGTCAATGCAAGGCAGGGGAGAAAAGGCAGGTTGAGGGAAGGCTACAGAGGGGGCAGCAAGGAAACGCAAGGCATGGGGAAGCATGTGAGGAGTGAGTGCCGGGATGGCAGGGGCGGGGCAACTGCAAGTAGCATGGCAGGGATGTGGAGGGGGGTGTTAGTGTGCGGGAGGTGTGTGTGTGTGTGTGCAGCGGAGTGCAGGGTAAGTGCAGGTGTGCGTGTATGTGCACAGGGGGGTTTTGTGCCAGGTGCTGTGCCGGGGGGAGCCGTCCTACCGCCAAGAAGGTGTGGGAGTGAAAGGAGTAACATAGATGTGTCTTTACAAAGAGACCGTGTGAATCTGTCCTTAGACAAGGCTAGGAATTTACTGGTAGGGGAGTAACAGAAGAAAGTCTTAGTTCTAGAAACTGTTACTAATCGACAGAGACTGTTGCTCAGCCAAGGCCGTGTTAAATTGCTGAACCTAGAGCAAGGCAGCAAAGACTTAATAGCATTAGGAATAGTTTCGTTTTCTTCCTTTTCCATACCAAGAGGGGGGTGCATATTAGAGGGGAGCATAGAGTAGGCAGTTCCGGAAGTCTGTAATTCCCGAGTACCTCCGAGGGTGCTGTTGCCAGGAACTTCGCATCAAAAGGGGGCTGCGTCCCGCAATCAGTTGAGAGACTCCATGGCAAAAGCCCCATGGCCTCTCCCTGTAGTTGAAGAATGTTACAGGCCTCCTCTGTCTCCTTTTTGGTGGATGAAGAAAGTCAGAAAGCAACACTTCTGCCAGAACTCTCCAAGATGCCCCCTTTGCTCCCAGTGACTCCATCACTGGCCGGGAAGCTGTCTTTTCTCCCAGAGGAGTTCGAGATACAGTTAAAAGCCGTGTGGCAGAGAAAAAAGGCAATAATTGGTTTACAAGGGATGGCAAACAAGAGATACCAGAAGCTTTGGCCCTACCAATAGTAAAAGAACTCCGTGAAGAGAGTCCTTGCACCTCCTGAGGATTGGCAGAAGCCTTCCTCATGCTGGATGTTGCTGGGGGTCTTTTTAGACTGGCAAAACGAGCTGTTGAAGGTTGCTTGATCTGTGCTAAAGCAAACAGCCAAGGTACAAAGTAACCTGCCAGGGGAGGGAGGCCTTGGGCTGCAGGTCCCTTCCAAAGATGCCAGGTGGATTTTCCTGAGATGTTCCAAGTGGGAAGGCTTCATGTCTTCTGGTAATGGTATTGTCAGCTAGCAAGGTGGCCAGAAGCATTTCCAACTGCTTCAGCAACGACAGGATCAGGTATTAAGGCATTTTTGGGACAAATCATTCCAAGATACAGCATTGTAGAAGCAATAGACTCAGATAGGGGAACTCATTTGACAGGAAAGATCCTTCAAGGGGTTTTGGCTTCTTTAGGAACACAATGGAACCTCCATAGGCCCTGGCACCCCCAGAGCTCAGCTCGGGTAGAAAACAATGACTAGAGAAATAAACACCTTTTGAAGCTGGTAATAGAAACCAAGATGCCATGGCTAGGGCTTTGGACATTGGCTTTGGCGAGAATGAGAGCCCGAGCCAGAAGAGAGATTCCGTTCTCCCCCTTTCCATCGTTGTTATGAATTACCCGGCTAAGTCTCAACCTAGTGGGGGAGTAGAGGTAAGTGATGTATATTTAAAACCATCTGTGGCCAGGATACTGCTTCTTGTGAAACCCCTTCAACAGGAAGCTCAGCTGGCACAAGCCCCACCTTTGGACTTTGCTGCTTGTAACATCCAACCAGGAGATTGAGTCCTAGTTAAGGAGCAGAAAGAAGCGCCAGTGGTTCTGAAATGGCGTGGCCCATTCCAAGTGTCACTGACGACAGAAACAGCCATGAAGACAGCTGGACACAGGTGGACCCGTCACTCTCGGGTCAAGGTCTCTGAAGCCTCAGAGATTTGCACATCTCAGCTGGAGGAGAAGGCCGGGAGGCTGTGACTGACACTCTGCAGGAGTGGGCCGGAGCAGTAGCCAGTGCTTCGACATCAGAGGAAGCCCTGCGTGCCTACCCACAGACCACCTGCTGAAATAGTCTCTATGGGCATCCCTCCTCTAGAATCTCCACTCACTGGGGCGCTAATACTTGCTGGATTCTTTTATGTTAAGTGGTTTCTGTGTCTTCAATTGCCACAGGTGCTGCAGAAGACAACGGGAAAATTAGACTAGCTAATTAGATCACACTATTAAAACATTTTCCTTACTAGTTCTACTTTTATATGGTCAGCTAAGTTTAGGCCAGGAGTGGGAGAATCAATTTGCAGCCTTCTTAGCAGAAAAAGTAGCAAAAGTTTTTCACCTTAGCAATTGCTGGCTCTGTGGAGGGCCCGGAGGATCTGAAGAGTGGCCATGGTTGGCTAGCCCAGCTGAACCTAAATGGTGGGTCAATGTGAGGGCCACAATGGGATGGGATTTGGGGCCAAAGAAGGAAGTCCATGGCCACTTCATTCTTCTCCAACAGGCACTTATTGCCTAAACAGGACAGGGCGGGTCTATGTAGGAAAAGGCGTTTGTCAATTGACTTTCCCTCTGGCTTTAAACAATTGGGTTTGGACCCACAATTGCCCTCCTTACAATTGTTCCAAATATCAAGACAATTGCAATCAAAGAGCTGTTCAGCTCACTAATGGTAGCTGCGTAAGGTGTTCTCACCAAAAACATTTGGAAGCCTGTAAAGCAATGGGGAGGGACAAGGGGATTTTTTGACCACCTATTTTTAAGCTGTCCCCACAAAAATCCCACAAGTAGAAGACATGTTGTTTGTGATTATCAGTGGGAATGGCAACAGCGGATTGGAACTCAAAGCCTTTTAGTGAGTTCTGCTCCAAATCCAAGCAAGCAACTTGCAGATGTAAATGTAGATGGGAACCCTGTGTGGGAGCTTGGAAATGCAAATGCTGTGACCCTTATGGTGGGGCAGCTATTGTTGGAGGACCGTTAGGCCCGGGAATCCTGCTGTATTTTGACCCACCAATTGATGACCAAGGGTAGGAAGGCCCCTTTGCTAATGGAACACGGGCTTTGAAAGGACATGATTGGATTTGTGGCCAACATGCTTAGCTCAGGTTACCTCCAAACTGGTCAGGGATATGGTGTATATCTTAGACCATTGTTCTTTTTGCTACTACAAATTCAGGGAAATCGCTTAGGAATCCAAATCTGTGATGATTTAATTAGAGAAAAGCAGTCAGCTGATGCAGCCTTGGCTGCAGGGAGCACCCCAGAACGGGGAAAAGATGAATGGCCACCAGAAGAAGTTACGCAACATGATGGACCAGCCCCTTGGAAACCTAAGGAATTAATCCCAGATGCCTGGGAACCCATTTATCATTTGAATGAGATAATTAGGTTACAAGCTGTCTCAGAAATAATTACCAACCAGCCAGCCACAGCTCTTGACCGTCTTGCTGAGCAATCCACTTCAATGAGGAAAGCGGTATTTCAACATTGGATGGTGTTAGATTATCTGTTAGCAGAAGAAGGAGGAGTTTGTGGGAAATTAAATGACTCGAGCTGCTGTTTGCAAGCAGATGACAGCGGAAAAGTGGTCAAACAAATAACAGAGAAAATAACCTCAGCTCATGGACCTGTCCAAGTGTTGAAAGGATGGTAATGGGACATGTTTTCCGGGCTAACTGGCCAGCTATGGGCTAAATTGTTACAGCAGGGATTACTGTAACACGCCTATATCAAACCAGGAATCCCGTGGAAAAGAAGTAGATATGGACAGATTGGTGGTAGATGTTTCAGAGGTCTTTATTTCTCCAGCCACATGGCCGGGGCTCTGCTCAGGAACTCCACCAGTCACGGGACCCGAGGGTCCTTGGCCACACCGGGGAACACAAACCAACCAATGGGGAATGAAGCTGACCAGGGGCAGGGAAACCCCGTGTCTACCCCCCAGGGCCCGTCGCCCAGGGCTCCATGGCAGGGGGGGAGACCCCAACACTAAATGAATACCATTTCTCCTCTTCTATGCTATAGCAACTCTAATCTTTTGACCATACGTGACACCATGCTGGGTGCAGCTCTTTCAGCAGGTAGCAGCCATGCCTACCTGATCCAGAAACGACTACAAAAGGACAGAAGAGGATGTCACTGCAAATAATAGCAAAAGCCCAGAAGACTCAAGAAGAAAAAATTAAATCAATGGTAATTAAGGTTTGTAAAGACAAATACAGATTAAATAAAAAAAGGAGGGATTAAAAGGAATGAGATGGATGAGTCTTTACAAACAGACCGTGTGAATTGGCCTGTAGACAAGGCTAGGAACTTACGGGGAGTGAAGCAACAGAAGAAAGTATTAGTTCTCTAGAACTGTTACTAATCATCAGAGACTGTTGATTAATCAAGGCCGTGTTAAATTCCTGAACCTAGAGCAAGGCAACAAAGACTTAATAGCATTAGGAATGGTTTTTTTTCTTCCTTTTCGATGCCAAAAGGGGGGTGCATATTAGAGGGGGACATAGAGTAGGCAGTTCTGGAAGTCTGTATCTCCCGAATACCTCAGCCAATGGGGAAAAGGAAGAGGGTGCTGTGGCTGGGAACTTGACATCAAAAGGGGGCTGCATCCCGCAACCGTTTGACAGACCCCATGGGAAAAGCCCCATGGACTCTCCCTGTAGTCGAAGAATGTTGCAGGACTCCTCTGTCTCCTTTTCGGACATCAACCTCAGGCATGGTGGATTAATTTTCCCCAACGGCAGCGACCTGCTGCGTGCTCTCCGTGCTCCTCCCCAGCCCCCCGGGAGGTGTCAAATAGTTGCCGGCGGCTCCCACCGCGCGTTACAGACGGCTGCGCGGCGCCGGGGCTGCTCGCAGTGCTCCCCTGCCCCGCCAGGGCTGGCCGCGGGCTGCGGAGCCACCTCGCCACCGGCGCGGCCAGGGCCGGGGCCCTTCTCGACAGCAGCCGAGGGGCTGCGGAGCGGGCGGCTGCGGGACGATCAGCTCTTTTATGCCGCGCGGTGCTGCCGCCTCCATCTAGCTCCCCATCGCGCCGCCGGCCGACCCCGCCTGGCGCCTTCACGCTCGGCCGCGCTCGCCGCCCGCCCAGCCTCGCCGGAAGCTCTCCCGCGCGGGCCGTGCCCCGGCTCCGCCTGCGGCTCGGCAGGGCCCGGCCGCACGCGTGCTGCGTGGCTCGGAGCACCCGCGTTGCGCCGCAGGCGACGGGGAAGGCGGGGCGGGCCGGCGCCATGGTGGTAGCACGAGGAGAGGAGCACCCGGGCGGGGCGGCGAGTGGCGCGGCGGTGAGCGCTTCTGCTTGCTGTCGCTCGGCTGCCGCCCACGGCAGGTGCCGTGTGACCCCGCGGAGCGGCGGGGCCGGCCGGGCGGTGCGCGGCGAGGCTTTCGGCCAGCGGCGGCCGCAGCGACAGTCTGCTGGCACTGCCCGTGCCGGTGGAGAGAGTGGGGATCCGAGGCCGGCCTTCCTAGGGTAACGAGGGGCGACCGCCTTTGCCGCGCTGCCCTCCGTGCAGCACGTGGCCGATTCCGGCGAAGCCGGGGTCTCCGCAGCGGCGCGGGCGGGAGGGAGTGGGGAGCGCGCTCGGTGCTCTGCCGGCCGCTCCCGCCCAGCGCTGCGCTCCGCCGAGGCGTTTTCCTGCCTATCCTGGGAAGGACATAAGGGACCCCGGAGTCGGAGCTTAGCTGTCAGGGGGAACAACTTCCCTCCATTGGCGACCTCCTTTTCCCTCTGATTCAGCTACCTTGTGGTAGGTGCGATGGTGCTGGAGAAGGGTGGCGGCTTGGCACAGTTGCTGGCATAGGTGGTGCGAGAGCTCCACGCAAGCAGCTTGGAGTGGCATGTGCGAGGGTAGGAAGGTACGGCACCCACAGCTGAAGGTAAAAAAAGTCAGGGCATGTCATCAGCCGCAGTCGTGCTAAGTTGTTCATCTTTGCAAAGTGCTTGCCGAGTTGTTCCTTTTCTTAGGTAATGGGGGTTTGTATCAACCAGAACTGCATATGGTCAGTATTTGCAGAGAAGGTTATTTGGACTGTTGTTGAAGTGAGTGTAGCAGTTTCTATGGCATTCTGCAAAAAAGTGACAGGTCTCTCTGCGTTCCCCAATTCTTAACAAAAATGAAGTTAACAAAGCCCTGAAAAGAGGTTTTACAAAACTTCAGGGATTTTTTCCTACGAGTACTGTGGAGACAACCATAGTCACCTTGTCTTTCCAAAAGTGAAGGTTACATCTTTTTGTCCAAGAGCATCAAGTGCTTTTGATCAGCGTTTGTGTGCATGCATTAGCCTTGTTCTTGTTCTTCCTTGGAGAACTTTTACAATCCTCAGATGATCTGTGTAGGCTGCCGACTGCAGTGGTGAACTTCAAGGCTTCCAGCAGAAGGGAGATGCTGTCCACGTTTTGGATTTTCTTTAGTCTGAACTGATGATCTGTCATTTGCATGTTTGTTTAGCTGTGCTTAGAATAATGAGCAGAAACATTGATAAGTTGGTGTCTAGAATAAAGACAATTACCAATTTCCTCCCTTTGTGGGAGCCCATCCAAAAGTCATGCAAGAAGAAACTTAGAGGTCACTAAAGTAATTAGAATTGTTAAAACTCAGAAAGGCATAAAGGTCAGAGTGAGGAAGATGAGTTACTTCATCTTCCTTAGGACCACTGACCCAATTCAAGACCACCGACTCCATTCAGATCACACGCTACGCATGCTTAATGACATGTAAGCTCATTTCCATACAAAGCGGAGAATGCGAGGTGTCAACACCATGAATACGCATTTTGTATTTTGGATATCCATAATACGTGGAAATAAAAGGTATCATGTTTGCTTGTATCAGGGCCTGCGACTTAGGGAGCTATCCCACGCAAAAATAAAACATACACTTTCTAACTCTAAACTGTTAAGAGTTTTTGTCCATCTCAGTTGGATATCGATATTAGATCGATATTCATATTTTGGTAAATCATAGTTAGCACAGGAGAAAGGCATGCTTGGTATGTACCTGGGATAGTTAGGGCTAGCTTTTAGTTCTGCAATGTTATTACGAAACATAGATACGGTCTTGGCCGGTTGCCCCTCGTTTCGAAAAAGGGCTATAAAGGGACTTTCTGAAATAACTGAGATGAGATCTCCCCACGGAAAGAAGACAAATCTATTGGCAGCAGAGCACGAGGACTTCGTCTCATCTGTTGGTAGCCATTGCCCCCCCTTTCTTCCTCTCTACTCTTTGCTTTTCTTTCTCTCTCTCTCTCTCTCTTTCTCTCCTCTATCACATTACCATGTTGTGGGTACTTAACAAAGGTGAAAAGGTGATTAAAACTGAAATCCCTTGTGTCCTTTTGCACTCGGAGATCTGTAAACAAACCATCACGACCCTCACTTCTATTAGCAGATGGTGACATTAAACTGGCATCACGGACAGGATTTCTGACAGACAGAAGGGGTTGCAAGGTTGTGTGTAGTCTCTAATAGGGGAAGGACGTTTCACTCCAGCCGCACCTAGCCCGACACCCCGCAAAGGGTGAGCGGTGTCTAGAAAGCAAGGGGGACGACTCGAATTTCCCACAAACTGCACACGCCTAGGTGAAAAGCACCCCATACTCAACTGAGGGCTCTGTCTTCAGATTTTTCACAAAAAGATCTCTTAGTGTAAAAGGGGGAACTGTTTTGGTGGGCGTGTGTGAATTTGGACTGCTTGGTGTAGCGAAGAGACAACCGTAAGTAACTTAAGGAGTACCTCCCAGGCAGATTTTGGTCTCTTCACCCACCCAGGGAAGCGAAGGGCGACACGGCGAAGCTGTTTGTGTGGCAATGTGTAATTAGGTTTTACCTCCCTGTAGTGGTTTTGATCCCTTTATAAAATGACTGAAAACCCTAGTGCAAATCATAAAGCTGCATTTTATGCTCTGCTAGCAAAACATAATGCCCGGCCCTCTCCGGGAGGGGAAGAATGGGCTCAAAATAACTGGTTTAATTTGGAGAGTGTGACTGATAGAAGATGTTCATTCCAACATGAGACAAAGTTTAAATTTGGCCAAAATAAAACCATAATCTGCTCCTAAATCTGTTTCAGGAGCATGCCTTACAGCAGCTACAGATCACTGCTTTAAGCGATGTAGTGAAGAGAAAGCAATCACAGATTCCCTTCAAAACCTAGTGGAAATTTTACAGGAACAATCAGATGAAGAAAGGAATGAAAATCATTTGCTGCGGGCTGCTTTGAGGGAGGAATATTTTAAGAATTCAAAGAATGCTGACTCACCAAAAGAGAAAGAGGAAAAGAAAACTCCTCACATTAACCAAATATACCCCCAGGAAGAACTAGTGCTAGTGAAAAATTGTGGGGAAAACTGCTGCCCTCCTATGGGACCTCTAATTAAAACAGAATATAATTATATCAATGATGAAGATTTTGAACTGCATATCACCACTAAACAAATACCATACACTGCTCCTGAGTTGGCGAAGTTAAAAAAGGAGTACGGGCGGCTTCCCCACGAAGCTGAGACGGAATATGTCTTCCAAGTGTCTCTCACCGGAGGAGACCAAATTCAATTCACTGAACAGGAGGCCAGTGGATACTGGGGACATGGAGTTCTCTTAACAACAGGAGACAAACGTAACACATGGTCGCTGACTCAGCGCGCAGCTTTCTGGGCCGGGGGACTCAATCCTTTAGAAAGGGGAGACCCTTTTGCTACAGTTGGTACCCCTGATCAACTTCTAGAAAGCGTCCACAAAGCCGCCTGTCTGCAAATGATCCATGAAAGGAAATTAACTCCTGGATATGAATCCCCCACGCAATTACCTGTGAAACCTGAACTGATGACCCCTTTAATTCGAGGCCTTCCAGAATCACTCCAATCTACAGCAGCTGTCCTGCAAAAAACCATAGCTGCTGCAGGTCCTGTAGAGAGGTTGGACAGATTCCTTGGAAACCCGAGCGACCAAACTGCATCTACCGATCCTGGGTTTACTCCATATTCAACCCCCTCTCAGCCGCCAGGTTCACAATCAAATTCACCTGCCGGTGATTGCAAAGTTTGGACATGGAGTGAGGTTGAAGAAGATCTGATTAATTACAGTAGGAAATATGGACCGATAAAAATCCCAGAGGAAAAATCAGAAAAAACAAAAGGTGTCAGGCACATTAGGGCTCCTCACAGTGAAAAACCAAAGAATGTAACCAGAGATCCCTAACCGTCAGCATTGGTGCTTATTAGGTATCAAAAAGGGGGTCCCCAGAAATGCGATGGATGGCTTAGCCCTTGATCAGTTGAGTAAGGTAGTGTCTAACTGGCACTGCCAAAAGCCCCTTCTACCGAATCCGTCACTTCAACCCAGTGCACCCCTCCTCCCTCAGAATCTGGGCAGTGAGTCAAAGCCACTTCTCCCTCAAAGTCCGGCCAATGAGCCAGAACAGATTCTTCCTCAAAACCAGGGAAACTAGACCCTCTGTTTCTTGTCAGTGGGCAAAGAAACGGAGCATAGGTCTACCTGAGAATGCTCACTAAAAATAAAACGGGAGATATAACGATCACAGCTATTACAAGTCCTAAACGGGCACCTGTAACTTTTCTGATTGACACTGGGGCACAAATTTCTGCGCTGACAAAGAAAGATGCCCAGAGGTGTGGAATTGTTCCAACAAAGAACCGATATTGTGTTTTAAGTGCCTTGGGCACAACAACAGAATCTATGAATGGGGCCTTAGTCAAGCTCCCTTTGCCTGGAGAGGAAAACCAACTCTCCATCCATGGGGTGATTGGAGATATTCCAACCAATGTATTAGGGCTGAATGCCCTTGCTAGGAGGCAGTGGGAGGACTCAGAGGGTCTTCTGTGGTCTTTTGGCACACCACATTTTAACATCAGACTGCTCCAAGCTGCAGCCTCCCTACCATTCAGCAAAGTAACTAATGTGAAACAATACCTCCTTCCCCTGGGTGCCAAAGAGGCTATCAAGCCAGTGATACAGGAGCTACCACAACAAGGAGTAATACTTCATACCCATTCTCCTTT
Source organism: Coloeus monedula (assembly GCF_965178545.1). Taxonomy (NCBI): domain Eukaryota; kingdom Metazoa; phylum Chordata; class Aves; order Passeriformes; family Corvidae; genus Coloeus; species Coloeus monedula. The sequence goes on from NW_028120310.1 coordinate 22,427, forward strand.
CAATTCTCCGGTGTGGCCAGTGCAAAATCCTAATGGGAAGTGGAGGCTGACAATAGATTTTCGTAGGCTAAATGCTAACACAGACCCTCTTACAGCAGCAGTCCCAAATCTAGCAGAATTCATAACATTGATTCAAGAAAAGGCTCATTCAATCATGCCACCTGTAGATGTCAAAGACATGTTTTTTACGACACCTTTACAGCCAGAAGATATGGACCGTTTTGCTTTCGCATGGCAAGGACAGCAACACACTTTCACTAGGCTTCCCCAAGGGTACAAACATTCTCCTACCCTGGCTCATCACGCTTTAGCCCAAGAGTTCGAAAAAGTACCCAAAGCGGACAATCTAGCTGTTCATCAACACACTGATGAGACCCTTGTGGGAGGAGATGAAATAGAAGAAGTGAGAGATACCCAACAGAAAATAACCTCCCACTTAGAAAGCCTTGATTTGCAAATTCCCTCAGAAAAAACCCAAACCCCTTCACATGAAGTGAAATTGTTGGGAATTTGGTGGAAAGGAGGTATGACACGTATCCCACCTGATAGCCTAACCTCTTCAGATCAGATTAAAATGCCTGAATCCAAAAAAGATCTCCAACATGCTTTAGGATTATTAGTGCTCCGGAGAAAACACATCCCAGATTTTCCATAATTGCCAGACCTCTTTACAACTTGTTAAGAAAAGGGACAAAATGGGAATGGCGTGCTTCCCAAGAAGAAGCACTGCAACTGTTGGTTTTTGAAGCAACAGCCTCACCAAGCCCTGGGCCCTATTCATCCCACAGATGCTTTTCAGGTCTCCTCAGGGTTGTCAGTACACATATGGCAGCGGGGTCCTGAGGGTCCGACGAAGCCTCTTGGTTTTTACTCCCGTGGCTTTAAAGATGCTGAAAAAAGGTACACTACCTGGGAGAAAGGATTGTTTGTGGTTAGCTTAGCTCTCCTAGAAGCGGAGAAGATTGCACAACAACAACCAATTGTTTTGAGAGGCCCTTTCAAAGTTATTAAGGCTGTCTCTACTGGCACCACCCCCACCTGACGGGGTGGCCCAGAGGACCTCAGTAAGGAAGTGGTATGCTCAGATTGAACATGATTGTAGCGCCTTCTCAAGAACTGAAGGAGCTGTAAAAAATCTGGCAATCCAAGAAACTGAAAACTTGGGTAGCAGCCAGGACAAACCTGCCTCAGTCATTAGAGTAGCCCCTCCTTTTTCCCCCAAACGGTCAGCAAATTCTTGGCTTACGGATGCTTCTGCCAAGCGAGAAGGAAAGGTGTGGAAACATAAGGCTGTAGCCCTCCACACTTCCTCAGGTGAAGGAATTATCACAGAGGGGGAAGGCAGTGCCCAAGTTGGCAAGCTGATAGCTGTTTGGAGTGTTTTCCAACGTGAGGCACAGAATACTTCTCCTGTCTGTATCTACACCGATTATTCCTATGCTGTGTTTAAGGGATGGACTGAGTGGCTTCCTTTTTGGCAGCAAAAGGATTGTGAAGTTAACAGAATCCCAGTATGGCAAAAGGAGAAGTAGCAAGAAATTCTAAGTATTGCAAGTCCAGGGAATTTTGCCGTGGAGTGGGTAGCCTCTCACCAGACAGATGGAAATCCAGCAGGAGAGTGGAACACTAGAGCTGACGAATTAGCAAGACTAAGTCCTGTGAAAAAAGATCGAATTACAGAGGACTGGGAGCACTTCTTAGAATGGTTGCATGTAAAAAGACAACGCACAGGTGCAAAAGATTTGTACAAAGAAGCCCTTGCTCGCGGTTGGTCTGTTACCAGAGAAATGTGTAAAACATGCATGTCAGCCTGTGAACAACGTCGCAGACGGCTAGAAAAGACACCCTTTGGAAGATGACCCTCTGCATTTAAGAAAGGGTAAAGGCTTATGGGAAGCGTGGCCTTTTAAAAAGTCAGGAAGTAAACACTTTGGGCTGGTAGGAGTAGAGATGATATCTGGGTTAGTCCAGGCCAATGCTTTTAAAAGAGCTACAGGAGATCATACTGTTCAAGCATTGCAGGCATGGTTTGGAACTTTCCCAAAACCACAAGAAATTCAATCTGATCACGGGTCTCACTTTACTGCCAAAGTTGTACAGGACTGGGCAAAAGGTGAAGGGATTAAATGGACTTTTCACACTCCTTACTACCCTGAAGCTAACGGCATTGTAGAAAGGACCAATGGTCTCTTGAAAGGACTTTTGAAACCACAGGAGGGAAATTGGGATGTTCGGCTATGGGAAGCTGTGAAAGGTGTGAATGATAGATGGGGGGTAAACGGGTGTCCCAAAATCACTGTCTTTTTCCCAACAGCTCCAAGCATAATTCTCTCACTGCAGGGACCAAATGATCCTAAGAATCCTGCACACTACCCTGGACAACCTGTTTCGGTAGATCTCCCTAGCGTAGGAGAAGTACCACTAGTGCTAAAACGCCCTCTGAATAAATATGCATTGCTAGCCTCTGATGCCCTAGGGAGAGAGCATCGGATACATACACGCTGCATAATTCCATCATTCTAATTTTCTGCCTTTCGGTGGCAGACTCTGTTGTGTTCACTTTTCACAGAAGAACTCCGAGGGACATGAAGAAGAGCACATAAACCATGATAAGACTAGTGATACTTTTCTGCATCCTACCACAACACCAGGGCCAAAAACCAGCTGAGTGGCCATGGTCTGAAGCTACCATTAGGTACACTAGTGCTCTAGGATCCTATCCCAGAGATCGTTGCCCGAACCTAGCCACTGTAGCACTGCACGACTCTGAGGTATACCGTCCAAGTGAATGGGGATGGGACTTGAAGGATTGGACTAGAATCCTAAAAGGAACAGGAGGTGAAAAAATTAAGGTAGGATGCAGAAAAGTAGAAGGATCTCTTTACCAGAAAGCTTCCACCATTGCAATCGCTGGAAATGTTCTAAAACCAGATGGGAAAAGTGATTTGCACCCCAACATTACGGCCAAACTCTGCCCTACAACGGAGTGGGTGTGTGACAAACAAACCCCCTTCATCCTGTGTGGTTGTCAGAAGAATGTCGGTAACTACACCTTAGGCCCCAGTACCAACAATGTGGAAATCACAAAGCTTCGCAGAAACAAACTAACTGACTGCTGGTATAACTTTCCTCTAACCAAACCAACCTATGCAACATGCAATTGGCAAAATAACCCGGCAGATCAGCCAAGTCTGACAGGTTTAACTTATAAATTCAAAATAAACGCCGCAGCAAAGCCCATACTGAGTGCAGTAATCACATACCACGGTAGAAGTACCCCCCTTGTGTTAGATGACAAGAATAAAGTTTTTCCACCCTTTATGGTAACTCGAGGTGACGATGTTACAATACGATGTGGATTAATTGCTGAATTTTTTACCGAACCTGTACACAGTTATAGCATTGGACCTCATGGCCGTGTTTTGTTTGGTGAAATTCAAAATCAAGCTTGTTGGCTAAACCTTAATTGCTGTACAATTTCCCCATAAAGTCACGTGTGGTAAAAACAATACAAAATACTGGGGGGAACTCAAAGTCGATGTTGCAATACCTACCACCCAACCACCGGTCATGCTAAGCCCGAGAATTTTTGAAATTGGACCACGTATAATCACAAAAACAGGCCAACAACAACTATTGCTCAATCCGGCATGGTCCCTTAAACAAGTCAAGTTGCTGATGCAAAACAATGCCTCAGAAATTCAGCCAGCTTGTTCACCTTTTCTGCAGACTTCCTTCAAGGGGCAGACAACCGGGTTGCAAAAGCGGAACCCTTCTAAGAAACGGACGCAAAGAGACATAACCGGCGTTGTGGGAACAGGATTGGGAATCTTAAATAGTATTGATTCAGAAGTGCTAATGAATAAATTGGCTGCCACAACTACAGATTTGACTAAAATACAACAAGCCATCAGCGGTTGTTATCAAACATATTACCAAATTGAGAAAAGGTAAATGTGAATGACCACAAATTGATAATTGGCATGCTCCGTGCTACGCAAAACAACATCTCTTTGGCTCTCAGCTGCGTCCAGGCTCAATTGTGGATGCAGTCCGTTGCTGCCTCAATTGTAAGAGAAGGCAAAGAAGGCACTTTTCCTACTGAAATTCGGAAAATAATCTGGGACGGTGCCACTGATTTTGAAAGAGAATTCCAATCCTGGTGGAATTTAGTGAATTTTACCTACAATCCCATCACAAACACAGCCACAGCCTTTGTACTAACCATACGTAATGCTTCAGTGCATTTGATAGTCCCTATCATTGCGTTAGGGCTGAACCATGATGCAGCTATTCTCTACCCTTTCCAGCACAGAGAATGGGCCCGTCAAACTGGGAAGAAGTGGCAAACTGTTAATTTGGAAACTTGTATTGTCCGAGAACAACAAGGGTTTATCTGTGAAAGCAGTGCAATTAGACCTCAAGACATTTGTTTGGACACAGAACAAAGTGTCTGTCCTTTTGAAATTCATCCTAACAAGATTCCTGAAACACTGCTTGTGTATATAGGCAATGGATGTGCATGCTTAAGAACTGCATGTGATAAGGTATTTCTAGAAAATGTAGTTGTAGATACTAAAACTCATTCAAATTCTTGTGTTTGTAACTTGACTAAAAGCACAGGATGTGATTTCTCTTATTTAGCCCCACTTACTTCTTATTGTATTTTACAGTCCAATTACACAGTGATCCACCAATTATTGCCTACCCCCACTGGGATGAACCTTACTTAGGTAAAGCACTTGTTGCTTCACCAGGATTTCATTGGAATTTTGGAAAAGATCAAGAAAAACAGACAGAAAACCTTGGTAACTGTTGATCACAATGGGAAAGAAACACATTGTTTTCTAGACAGAGGAAAGAAAGATGCTGGACACAGCTGCTGGGATACTCCTTTTGGGTGCTCACCTACTGCTACAGGTGTCCTGAACAAATTGTGTCATCCCATCCTTGTTCTCTTGATTTTAGTTTTGATTGGGTTTGTTTTATCAGCAATCTTACACATCATGAATTGCAGAATGATGAAACGGTTGACATCTGTAGTAGATGTGCACAATTTGGACACTATCCCATCCACTGTGGACACCCCTAAGGTTATTGACACAAGATGAACTACATGAGTATTAAAATAAGATAAGACATGATTAAAAATTACATGTGTATTTTGATTAAAAATTACCTATTCCTTCTTTTTCCTTTTCTTTCTCTTTTCTTATTTTCTCTACCCTTTTCTGGGATATGCTACCAACATTAACGAGTCCTGAAGACTTCGCAACAACACTACGAAATCGTGCTGATGGAGCTCTCCTGATGACAATCGTGAGTCATGGGGTGGTGTAAGAGACGGTCTGAAGATCCCTCATCTGCCTCACGATCATCGCCGAGAACAGAGGCTAAACACAGGAGTTCCGACCTGCCTAAGGTGGGATGTCTGCCAACTGTTGCCTGCAGGTGTGCCCGCTGGGAACTGGTACGCATTCCTGAGGAAATTTGTGCAGGTCACAGTGGACTGCGCCGTTCTTGCTGCCCAGGCGGGAAGGACTGCGCTGAAGCGGAAAGGAATGACCTGTCCTCTACACCTGTCCTGTACCTGTTTCCCAAAGCAACGGGCCTCATAACAACGGCTGTAGATTTGCCCCACCTCTTGGGGAAAAGGGCGAGATGTGGGGATACAGCTAGAAAGCAGAAGCGAGAGCACTGCTAAACTCATGCCAGAAGTAGACGCGCTAACGCTGCTAGGCCGCAAACCATAGCAGGCAGTATAGTTAGCATAGGAGAAAGGCATGCTTGGTATGTACCTGGGATAGTTAGGGCTAGCTTTTAGTTTTGCAATGTTATTACAAAACACAGATAAGGTCTTGGCCAGTTGGCCCTCGTTTCAAAAAAGGCCTATAAAGGGACTTTCTGAAATAACTGAGATGAGATCTCCCCACGGAAAGAAGACAAATCTATTGGCAGCAGAGCACGAGGACTTCATCTCATCCGTTGGTAGCCATTACCCCCCCTTTCTTCCTCTCTACTCTTTTACTTTGTTTTTCTTTCTCTCTCTCTCTCTTTCTCTCCTCTATCGCATTACCGTGTTGTGGGTACTTAACAAAGGTGCACTGTTTTGATTAAAACTGAAATCCCTTATGTCCTTTTGCACTCGGAGATCTGTAAACAAACCATCACGACCCTTACTTGTATTAACGGATCGTGACAAATGTCCAAAAGAAAAATCACTGGAACAAAAAGAGCAAACTGATCCAAGATGAACTGATCCACGGTGAAAAACAGAAGCCTACGAAAATCTGGGGGGAAAAAAAAAGGCAACTCACGTGCCCGATTCACAGATGCAACTCCTGCAAAACTTTTGAAGGCAGTCTCACTCCCTCTGCTGAACAATCAACTGGAGGAAATCCCACTCCAAATCTGTGGGAAACAACAAAAGTGGTGCAACAAGCACTTCATAGAATAAAAACTAAAACTCCACCTGAATAAATTAATGCAATTAACATTGCATTAATTTCACCTGGCTTTTTTTTTTTTTTTGAGGAAATCTGTTTCTTTTCTCTTTTCTAAGAATGTCAAACATCCCTGCATTGACGATAAAGAAAGCAGTTTGAGGGCAGAGAAAGTGCAAGCAGCAGAATCACATCTAAATGTGATAACCATTTACTCACGTGGACGCTGTCCCTTTGTGTTAGCTCCAAGGAGTTGTACTTCTTTTTAATAATCGGTCTAGTGGGCCAAATTTTCACTTTTTAAGAACCTACCAACACATGGGATGGAGCTGCATGTAAACCAATGAAATGTAAAGTGTCACCATAATTGCTTGCATTGTCAGTTTGTTAACGTTTGTCATTTAAGAATTTATACATATTTGAAATCATACAAATATGTTCTAACCTTCCCAGTTCTGCCTCAGAAGACTTCAAAATTATTATCATTCAGCTAATTTTTTAAATTTACTATTTAGTGAATGAAAGAATCTTGACAAAACACAAGCAAATGCTAGAGAAGAAATGATTAAATCCCCCTTCCAGGGGACCCCAGGCGCTGACGGCTGCCACCGGCGTGCGCCAGGTCGGGACCGGCAGGCAGGGCTGCACCCCGCGTCTGCCACAACACCTGCAGCTTCTGCAGCCTGAAACACAGCTGGCTCAGGGGTTTCAATCAAGAGCCAAAAGATCTTGCTGGTCAATTTGGGGCAGAGAAAGGTCATCACTTCTAGCATGGCATAAGCCTGCCACTACATTTCTGTCAAGGACAATCACCTTGTTGCAGTGAAACTCCTGGGTAAAATACTGAAGCGCTTTCAGATTCCTATTATCCGACATTTCGGTGACCTTCTTTTATACCTGCATTGCTTCATACTGCTGGTTGTGGGCACAAGTTCTTTGTACACTATCCTGGAAATTAAAAAGATCAGAAACAACACCCACCCCTCCCCCACCACCACCCCTTCCCCAGCCACAACCCTAACAAAACCAACCTCCAGAATGTTCAGGAGTTCAAATGAGAACAAGCATAGATGGGGCATAAAAAGATGGATCCTCCTTAGACATTTGTGCATGCAGTGCCCTGCAATCCACTAAGTTCTACTTCTCGTACACCAAATGCCTGTCTTCGGAACTCCTTGTTCTCCATTCAAACCCTTCTGGGAGGGTAATCGAGGAGATACTCTTACATATTTTTAGCACATCTTGCACTAGGCAATTAAATCCAGTGCGCAGCATTACCTGACGAACTGAGGCGGTGACAAGGTCAATTAAGACCTGTTCATATCTTCATTTGGAGCTCTTCCAACTGCTTGAAAAGTGAAGCCTTGGACATTGAAGGTTCAGACTAAGGAAAATCCAAAACGTGGACAGCATCTCCCTTCTGCTGGAAGCCTTGAAGTTCACCACTGCAGTCGGCAGCCTACACAGATCATCTGAGTATTGTAAGTTCTCCAAGGAAGAACAAGAACAAGGCTAATGCATGCACACAAACGCTGATCAAAAGCACTTGATGCTCTTGGACAAAAAGATGTAACCTTCACTTTTGGAAAGACAAGGTGACTATGGTTGTCTCCACAGTACTCGTAGGAAAAAATCCCTGAAGTTTTGTAAAACCTCTTTTCAGGGCTTTGTTAACTTCATTTTTGTTAAGAATTGGGGAACACAGAGAGACCTGTCACTTTTTTGCAAAATGCCATAGAAACTGCTACACTCACTTCAACAACAGTCCAAATAACCTTCTCTGCAAATACTGACCATATGCAGTTCTGGTTGATACAAACCCCCATTACCTAAGAAAAGGAACAACTCGGCAAGCACTTTGCAAAGATGAACAACTTAGCACGACTGCGGCTGATGACATGCCCTGACTTTTTTTACCTTCAGCTGTGGGTGCCGTACCTTCCTACCCTCGCACATGCCACTCCAAGCTGCTTGCGTGGAGCTCTCGCACCACCTATGCCAGCAACTGTGCCCAGCCGCCACTCTTCTTCAGCACCATCGCACCTACCACAAGGTAGATGAATCAGAGGGAAAAGGAGGTCGCCAATGGAGGGAAGTTGTTTCCCCTGACAGCTAAGCTCCGACTCCGGGGTCCCTTATGTCCTTCCCAGGACGGGCGGGAAAACGCCTCGGCGGAGCGCAGCGCTGGGCGGGAGCGGCCGGCAGAGCACCGAGCGCGCTCCCCACTCCCTCCCGCCCGCGCCGCTGCGGAGACCCCGGCTTCGCCGGAATCGGCCACGTGCTGCACGGAGGGCAGCGCGGCAAAGGCGGTCGCCCCTCGTTACCCTAGGAAGGCCGGCCTCGGATCCCCGCTCTCTCCACCGGCACGGGCAGTGCCAGCAGACTGTCGCTGCGGCCGCCGCTGGCCGAAAGCCTCGCCGCGCACCGCCCGGCCGGCCCCGCCGCTCCGCGGGGTCACACGGCACCTGCCGTGGGCGGCAGCCGAGCGACAGCAAGCAGAAGCGCTCACGGCCGCGCCACTCGCCGCCCCGCCCGGGTGCTCCTCTCCTCGCGCTACCACCATGGCGCCGGCCCGCCCCGCCTTCCCCGTCGCCTGCGGCGCAACGCGGGTGCTCCGAGCCACGCAGCACGCGTGCGGCCGGGCCCTGCCGAGCCGCAGGCGGAGCCGGGGCACGGCCCGCGCGGGAGAGCTTCCGGCGAGGCTGGGCGGGCGGCGAGCGCGGCCGAGCGTGAACGCGCCAGGCGGGGTCGGCCGGCGGCGCGATGGGGAGCTAGATGGAGGCGGCAGCACCGCGCGGCATAAAAGAGCTGATCGTCCCGCAGCCGCCCGCTCCGCAGCCCCTCGGCTGCTGTCGAGAAGGGCCCCGGCCCTGGCCGCGCCGGTGGCGAGGTGGCTCCGCAGCCCGCGGCCAGCCCTGGCGGGGCAGGGGAGCACTGCGAGCAGCCCCGGCGCCGCGCAGCCGTCTGTAACGCGCGGTGGGAGCCGCCGGCAACTATTTGACACCTCCCGGGGGGCTGGGGAGGAGCACGGAGAGCACGCAGCAGGTCGCTGCCGTTGGGGAAAATTAATCCACCATGCCTGAGGTTGATGTCCGAAAAGGAGACAGAGGAGTCCTGCAACATTCTTCGACTATAGGGAGAGTCCATGGGGCTTTTCCCATGGGGTCTGTCAAACGGTTGCGGGATGCAGCCCCCTTTTGATGTCAAGTTCCCAGCCACAGCACCCTCTTCCTTTTCCCCACTGGCTGAGGTATTCGGGAGATACAGACTTCCAGAACTGCCTACTCTATGTCCCCCTCTAATATGCACCCTCCTTTTGGCATCGAAAAGGAAGAAAAAACCCCATTCCTAATGCTCTAAAGTCTTTGTTGCCTTGCTCTAGGTTCAGGAATTTAACACGGCCTTGATTAATCAACAGTCTCTGATGATTAGTAACAGTTCTAGAGAACTAATACTTTCTTCTGTTACTTCACTCCCCGTAAGTTCCTAGCCTTGTCTACAGGCCAATTCACACGGTCTGTTTGTAAAGACTCATCCATCTCATTCCTTTTAATCCCTTCTTTTTTTATTTAATCTGTATATGTCTTTACAAACCTTAATTACCATTGATTTAATTTTTTCTTCTTGAGTCTTCTGGGCTTTTGCTATTATTTGCAGTGACATCCTTTTCTGTCCTTTTCTAGTCATTTCTGGATCAGGTAGGCATGGCTGCTAGCAGCATCCCCTTGACCACCTGCTGAAAGAGCTGCACCCAGCATGGTGTCACGCATGGTCAAAAGATTAGAGTTGCTATAGCATAGAAGAGGAGAAATGGTATTCATTATTTAGCCCATAGCTGGCCAGTTAACCATGAAAACATGTCCCATTACCATCCTTTCAACACTTGGACAGGTCCATGAGCTGAGGTTATTTCCTCTGTTATTTGACCACTTTTCCCCTGTCATCTGCTTGCAAACAGCAGCTCGAGTCATTTAATTTCCCACAAACTCCTCCTTCTTCTGCTAACAGATAATCTAATACCATCCAATGTTGAAAATACCACTTTCCTCATTGAAGTGGGTTGCTCAGCAAGACGGTCAAGAGCTGTGGCTGGCTGGTTGGTAATTATTTCTGAGACAGCTTGTACCCTAATTATCTCATTCAAATGATAAATGGGTTCCCAGGCATCTGGGATTAATTCCTTAGGTTTCCAAGGGGCTGGTCCATCATGTTGCGTAACTTGTTCTGGTGGCCATTCATCTTTTCCCCGTTTTGGGGTGCTCCCTGCAGCCAAGGCTGCATCAGCTGACTGCTTTTCTCTAATTAAATCATCACAGATTTGGATTCCTAAGCGATTTCCCTGAATTTGTAGTAGCAAAAAGAACAACGGTCTAATATACCCCAGGGATATACCATATCCCTGACCAGTTTGGAGGTAACCTGAGCTAAGCATGTTGGCCACAAATCCAATCATGTCCTTTCAAATCCCGTGTTCCATTAGCAAAGGGGCCTTCCTACCCTTGGTCATCAATTGGTGGGTCAAAATACTGCGGGTTTCCCTGGCCTAACGGTCCTCCAACAATAGCTGCCCCACCATAAGGGTCACAGCATTTGCATTTCCAAGCTCCCACACAGGGTTCCCATCTACATTTACATCTGCAAGTTGCTTGCTTGGATTTGGAGCAGAACTCACTAAAAGGCTTTGAGTTCCAATCCGCTGTTGCCATTCCCACTGATAATCACAAACAACATGTCTTCTACTTGTGGGATTTTTGTGGGGACAGCTTAAAAATAGGTGGTCAAAAAATCCCCTTGTCCCTCCCCATTGCTTTACAGGCTTCCAAATGTTTTTGGTGAGAACACCTTACGCAGCTACCATTAGTGAGCTGAACAGCTCTTTGATTGCAATTGTCTTGATATTTGGAACAATTGTAAGGAGGGCAATTGTGGGTCCAAACCCAATTGTTTAAAGCCAGAGGGAAAGTCAATTGACAAACGCCTTTTCCTACATAGACCCGCCCTGTCCTGTTTAGGCAATAAGTGCCTGTTGGAGAAGAATGAAGTGGCCATGGACTTCCTTCTTTGGCCCCAAATCCCATCCCATTGTGGCCCTCACATTGACCCACCATTTAGGTTCAGCTGGGCTAGCCAACCATGGCCACTCTTCAGATCCTCCGGGCCCTCCACAGAGCCAGCAATTGCTAAGGTGAAAAACTTTTGCTACTTTTTCTGCTAAGAAGGCTGCAAATTGATTCTCCCACTCCTGGCCTAAACTTAGCTGACCATATAAAAGTAGAACTAGTAAGGAAAATGTTTTAATAGTGTGATCTAATTAGCTAGTCTAATTTTCCCGTTGTCTTCTGCAGCACCTGTGGCAATTGAAGACACAGAAACCACTTAACATAAAAGAATCCAGCAAGTATTAGCGCCCCAGTAAGTGGAGATTCTAGAGGAGGGATGCCCATAGAGACTATTTCAGCAGGTGGTCTGTGGGTAGGCACGCAGGGCTTCCTCTGATGTCGAAGCACTGGCTACTGCTCCGGCCCACTCCTGCAGAGTGTCAGTCACAGCCTCCCGGCCTTCTCCTCCAGCTGAGATGTGCAAATCTCTGAGGCTTCAGAGACCTTGACCCGAGAGTGACGGGTCCACCTGTGTCCAGCTGTCTTCATGGCTGTTTCTGTCGTCAGTGACACTTGGAATGGGCCACGCCATTTCAGAACCACTGGCGCTTCTTTCTGCTCCTTAACTAGGACTCAATCTCCTGGTTGGATGTTACAAGCAGCAAAGTCCAAAGGTGGGGCTTGTGCCAGCTGAGCTTCCTGTTGAAGGGGTTTCACAAGAAGCAGTATC
>NW_028120309.1:0-34669 GCF_965178545.1 Coloeus monedula
GGTTTTGGGGGTGGGGAGAGGAAATTTTGGAAGCCCCCCAGTGCACCCCCCGGGGTTTGGGGTGAAAAACGGCGATTTTGGGAAAAAACAACAAAAAAAACCGAAATAAACAACAAAACCCCCCAAATTTGGAGCGAAAATCGCTTTTTTTTAGGGGGGAAATGGGGGTTTTGGGGGGTTTTGGGGGTGGGGAGAGGAAATTTTGGAAGCCCCCCAGGGCCTGCAGAGCCTGGGGAACCCCCGGGGTTTGGGGTGAAAACCGGCGATTTTGGGAAAAAACAAAAAAAAAACCAAAAAAAAAGGTAAAAAAATCCCAAATTTGGAGCGAAAATCGCTTTTTTGTAGGGGGGGAAATGGGGGTTTTGGGGGGTTTTGGGGGTGGGGAGAGGAAATTTTGGAAGCCCCCCAGCGCACCCCCCGGGTTTTGGGGTGAAAAACGGCGATTTTGGGAAAAAACAACAAAAAAACCCGAAATAAACAATAAAAACCCCCCAAATTTTGGAGCGAAAATCGCTTTTTTTTTAGGGGGGAAATGGGGGTTTTGGGGTGGAGAAAGGATTTTGGAAGCCCCCCAGGGCCCGCAGAGCCTGGGGAACCCCCGGGGTTTGGGGTGAAAAACGGCGATTTTGGGAAAAAACAAAAAAAAACCAAAATAAACAACAAAACCCCCCAGTTTTGGAGTGAAAATCGCTTTTTTTTTAGGGGGGAAATGGGGGTTTTGGGGTGGAGAAAGGAAATTTTGGAAGCCCCCAGCGCACCTCCCGGGTTTTGGAGTGAAAAACGGCGATTTTGGGAAAAAACAAAAAAAAAAAACCCGAAATAAACAATAAAAACCCCCCAAATTTTGGAGCGAAAATCGCTTTTTTTTAGGGGGGAAATGGGGGTTTTGGGGGGTTTTGGAGGTGGGGAGAGGAAATTTTGGAAGCCCCCCAGCGCACCCCCCGGGTTTTGGGGTGAAAAACGGCGATTTTGGGAAAAAAAACCAAAAAAACCCAAAAATGAACAACAAAACCCCCAAATTTGGAGTGAAAATCGCTTTTTTTTAGGGGGGAAATGGGGGTTTTGGGGGGTTTTGGGGTGGAGAAAGGAAATTTTGGAAGCCCCCCAGGGCCTGCAGAGCCTGGGGAACCCCCGGGGTTTGGGGTGAAAAACGGCGATTTTGGGAAAAAACAAAAAAAAACCAAAAAAAAAGGTAAAAACCCCCAATTTTGGAGCGAAAATCGCTTTTTTTTAGGGGGGAAATGGGGGTTTTGGGGTGGAGAAAGGAAATTTTGGAAGCCCCCCAGCGCACCTCCCGGGTTTTGGGGTGAAAAACGGCGATTTTGGGAAAAAAACCAAAAAAACCCAAAAATGAACAACAAAACCCCCAAATTTGGAGTGAAAATCGCTTTTTTTTAGGGGGGAAATGGGGGTTTTGGGGGGTTTTGGGGTGGAGAGAGGAAATTTTGGAAGCCCCCCAGGGCCTGCAGAGCCTGGGGAACCCCCGGGGTTTGGGGTGAAAACCGGCGATTTTGGGAAAGAAATAAAAAAAACCCAGAAATAAACAACAAACACCCCCCCCCCCCCCAATTTTGGAGGGAAAACCTCCTCGAATCCCCCCCAAATCCCCCCAAACCTCCCCAAAATCCCCCCCAAACCCCCTCAGGACCCCCCAAAATCCCCCCAGGACCCCCCAAATTCCGCACCTGGCCCCGCACGGGCTCCTGGCAGCCCTCGCAGAGCCCCCAAAACCTCCCCAAATCCCCCCAAAACCTCCCCAAATCCCCCCAAAACCTCCCCAAACCCCCTCAGGACCCCCCAAAATCCCCCCAGGACCCCCCAAAATCCCCCCAAATTCCGCACCTGGCCCCGCACGGGCTCCTGGCAGCCCTCGCAGAGCCCCCAAAACCTCCCCAAATCCCCCCAAATCCTCCCCAAATCCCCCCAAATTCCCCCAAATCCCCCCAAATCCTCCCCAAATCCCCCCAAATCCCCCCCAATCCTCCCCAAATCCCCCCAAATCCCCCCAAATCCCCCCCAATCCTCCCCAAATCCCCCCAAATCCCCCCCAACCCCCCCAAAATCCACCCCCAAATCCCCCCAGGACCCCTCAAATCCCCCCCAAATCCCCCCAAAACCTCCCCAAACCCCCTCAGGACCCCCCAAAATCCCCCCAAATTCCGCACCTGGCCCCGCACGGGCTCCTGGCAGCCCTCGCAGAGCCCCCAAAACCTCCCCAAATCCCCCCAAAACCTCCCCAAATCCCCCCAAAACCTCCCCAAACCCCCTCAGGACCCCCCAAAATCCCCCCAGGACCCCCCAAAATCCCCCCAAATTCCGCACCTGGCCCCGCACGGGCTCCTGGCAGCCCTCGCAGAGCCCCCAAAACCTCCCCAAATCCCCCCAAATCCTCCCCAAATCCCCCCAAATTCCCCCAAATCCCCCCAAATCCTCCCCAAATCCCCCCAAATCCCCCCCAATCCTCCCCAAATCCCCCCAAAACCTCCCCAAATCCCCCCAAAACCTCCCCAAATCCCCCCCAAACCCCCCAAAATCCACCCCCAAATCCCCCCAGGACCCCTCAAATCTCCCCAAACCCCCTCAGGACCCCCCCAAAATCCCCCCAGGACCCCCCAAAATCCCCCCAAATTCCGCACCTGGCCCCGCACGGGTTCCTGGCAGCCCTCGCAGAGCCCCCGGCTCCCCGTGGGGACCCCCCGGCCCCGCAGCTCCGCCTGCAGCAGCTCCAGCAGCGCCTCCAGGTCCTGCCCCGGGGAGACCCCCGGCTTGGGGGGCGGCTGGGGGCAGAGGATTTGGGGGGATTTGGGGGGATTTGGGGGGATTTGGGGGGGATTTGGGGAGGATTTGGGGGGGTTTGGGGGGATTTGGGGGGGATTTGGGGGGATTTGGGGGGGTTTGGGGGGGTTTGGGGGGATTTGGGGGGGATTTGGGGGGATTTGGGGAGGATTTGGGGAGGTTTGGGGGGGTTTGGGGGGATTTGGGGGGATTTGGGGGGGATTTGGGGGGGATTTGGGGAGGATTTGGGGGGATTTGGGGGGGATTTGGGGGGGATTTGGGGGGATTTGGGGAGGTTCGGGGGGGATTTGGGGGGATTTTGGGGGGATTTGGGGAGGTTTGGGGGGATTTGGGGGGGATTTGGGGAGGATTTGGGGGGATTTGGGGAGGTTTGGGGGGATTTGGGGGGATTTGGGGGGGATTTGGGGGGATTTGGGGAGGATTTGGGGGGATTTGGGGAGGTTGGGGGGGATTTGGGGGGGATTTGGGGAGGATTTGGGGGGATTTGGGGTGGATTTGGGGAGGTTTGGGGGGATTTGGGGGGGATTTGGGGGGATTTGGGGGGATTTGGGGAGGATTTGGGGGGATTTGGGGGGATTTGGGGGGATTTGGGGAGGTTTGGGGGGATTCGGGGGGGATTTGGGGAGGTTTGGGGGGATTTGGGGAGGTTTTGGGGGGATTTGGGGGGATTTGGGAGGATTTGGGGAGGTTTGGGGGGATTTGGGGAGGATTTGGGGGGATTTGGGGGGGATTTGGGGGGGATTTGGGGGGATTTGGGGAGGATTTGGGGGGATTTGGGGGGGATTTGGGGGGATTTGAGGGGATTTGGGGGGGATTTGGGGGGGATTTGGGGGGATTTGGGGGGGATTTGGGGAGGATTTGGGGGGATTTGGGGAGGTTTGGGGGGATTTGGGGGGGATTTGGGGGGATTTGGGGGGGATTTGGGGGGGATTTGGGGGGATTTGGGGAGGATTTGGGGGAATTTGGGGGGATTTGGGGAGGATTTGGGGGGATTTGGGGGAATTTGGGGGGATTTGGGGAGGATTTGGGGGGATTTGGGGGAATTTGGGGAGATTTTGGGGGGATTTGGGGGGGATTTGGGGGGATTTGGGGAGGATTTGGGGGGATTTGGGGGAATTTGGGGAGATTTTGGGGGGATTTGGGGAGGATTTGGGGGGGGATTTGGGGGAATTTGGGGGGATTTGGGGAGGTTTGGGGGGATTTGGGGTGGATTTGGGGGGATTTGGGGGGATTTGGGGGGGATTTGGGGGGGATTTGGGGGGATTTGGGGAGGTTTGGGGAGGTTTGGGGGGATTTGGGGGGATTTGGGGGGATTTGGGGGGGATTTGGGGGGATTTGGGGAGGTTTGGGGAGGTTTGGGGGGATTTGGGGGGGATTTGGGGGGGATTTGGGGGGGATTTGGGGGGGATTTGGGGGCATTTGGGGGGATTTGGGGAGGATTTGGGGGGATTTGGGGGGGATTTGGGGGGGATTTGGGGGGGATTTGGGGAGGATTTGGGGGGATTTGGGGGGATTTGGGGAGGATTTGGGGGAATTTGGGGGGATTTGGGGAGGATTTGGGGGGATTTGGGGGAATTTGGGGGGATTTGGGGAGGATTTGGGGGGATTTGGGGGAATTTGGGGAGATTTTGGGGGGATTTGGGGGGGATTTGGGGGGATTTGGGGAGGATTTGGGGGGATTTGGGGGAATTTGGGGAGATTTTGGGGGGATTTGGGGAGGATTTGGGGGGATTTGGGGGGGATTTGGGGAGGTTTGGGGAGGTTTGGGGGGGATTTGGGGGGATTTGGGGGGATTTGGGGGGGATTTGGGGGAATTTGGGGGGATTTGGGGAGGATTTGGGGGGATTTGGGGGAATTTGGGGAGGTTTTGGGGAGGTTTGGGGGAGGTTTTGGGGGGATTTGGGGGGATTTGGGGGGATTTGGGGGGGATTTGGGGGAATTTGGGGAGATTTTGGGGGATTTGGGGGGGATTTGGGGGGATATGGGGAGGATTTGGGGGGATTTGGGGGAATTTGGGGAGATTTTGGGGGGATTTGGGGAGGATTTGGGGGGATTTGGGGGGGATTTGGGGAGGTTTGGGGAGGTTTGGGGGGATTTGGGGGGATTTGGGGGGATTTGGGGAAATTTGGGGAGGTTTTGGGGAGGTTTGGGGGAGGTTTTGGGGGGGATTTGGGGGGATTTGGGGGGAATTTGGGGGGATTTGGGGGGATTTGGGGGGGATTTGGGGGAATTTGGGGAGATTTTGGGGGGATTTGGGGGGGATTTGGGGAGGATTTGGGGAGGATTTGGGGGGGATTTGGGGAGGATTTGGGGAGGATTTGGGGGAATTTGGGGGGATTTGGGGGGATTTGGGGGGAATTTGGGGGGATTTGGGGGGATTTGGGGGGGATTTGGGGGGATTTGGGGGGATTTGGGGAGGATTTGGGGGAATTTGGGGGGATTTGGGGGGATTTGGGGGGAATTTGGGGGGATTTGGGGGGGATTTGGGGGGATTTGGGGAGGATTTGGGGGGGATTTGGGGGGATTTGGGGAGGTTTGAGGGGGATTGGGGGGGGTTTGGGGGGTCCTGAGGGGATTTGGGGAGGTTTTGGGGGGATTTGAGGGGGATTTGGGGGGAGGATTTGGGGGGGATTTGGGGAGGTTTGAGAGGATTTTGGGGGATTTTAGGGGGATTCGGGGGCAGTTTAGGGGGATTTGGGGGGAATGGGGGGGAAATTTAGGGGATTTGGGGGAATTTGGGGGGGATTTGGGGGGAAATTTGAGGGATTTGGGGGAGTTTGGGGGGATTTTGGGGGGATTTGGGGGAATTCCAGGGGATTTTGGGGGAGAATTTTGAGTTTCTGGGGTGTTTTTTCAAAGGAATTCCACGGGATTTTCGGGTTTTTGGGGGCGGATTTTGGGGTTTTGGGGGGCGGATTTCGTTTTTTTCGGGTTCTTTTGGGGTTTTTTGGGGTTATTTCCGGGGATTTCGGGGGCACTCACGGGGTGCTGCAGGTGGAAGTCGGCCAGCGAAGCCATCAGCCGGTCCAGCTCCTGCGTGGCCGCCGATTTCGGGGGGCCCCCCCCAAATTTGGGGGGCTCCACGGGGTCCCCCCCAAATTTTGGGGGCTCCAACGGGGCCACCCCAAATTTGGGGGGCTCCAGAGGGGTCCCTGAATCCCTGGGGGGAGGGGCAGCCACAGAATTTGGGGGGGGAGGGGGGGTCCCACCTCGAATTTGGGGTGGGGGGGAGGGGTCGGGAAAGGATTTTGGGGGTGACCCCAAATTTTGGGGAGGGGTCCCACTCACCTGGGGGGGGGGGACCCCCCAATTTTGGCCTCGTCCGGAGCCTCCTTCGCCCTCCCCCCCCCCTCGGGGGGCTCCGGGGGGGGGAACTGGGCCAGGATCTCATCTGGGGGGGGGGGGAGGGGCATTGAGGGATTTTTGGGGGGAATTTGGGGGATTTTGGGGCATTTTGGTGTCGCCGAGCCGATTTGGGGGGGGGTGTTGGGCTGATTTTGGGGCGATTTGGGGGGTTTAGGGGTGGTTTTGGGGGGATTTTGGGGCATTTTGGTGTCGTCGAGTTAATTTTTGGGGGGATTTTGGGGTGGTTTTGGGTTGATTTTGGGGCATTTTGGTGTCCCCGAGCCCATTTTGGGCTGATTTCGGGGGATTTGGAGGTGGTTTGGGCTGATTTTGGGCTGATTTCGGGGGGTTTGGGGCTGATTTGGGGGGGATTTTGGGGCATTTTGGTATCACCGGCTTCATTTTTGGCATCCCTGAGCCGATTTTGGGGTGATTTTGGGGGATTTGGGGGTGGTTTGGGCTGATTTGGGGGCGATTTCAGGGGGTTTGGGGGTGGTTTTTGGGTGATTTTGGGGCATTTTGGTGTTGTCGAGTTAATTTTTGGGGGGATTTTGGGGTGGTTTGGGCTGATTTTGGGGTGATTTCGGGGGATTTTGGGGGTGGTTTGGGCTGATTTTGGGGCGATTTTGGGGGATTTTGGCTGATTTTTTTGTGATTTCGGGGCATTTTGGTGGTTTTGGGGCGATTTCGGGGGGTTTGGGGGTGGTTTTTTGGTGATTTTGGGGTATTTTGGTGCCGCCGAGTTCATTTTTGGCATCCCCGAGCCGAATTTGGGGCAATTTCGGGGGGGTTTGGGGCTGATTTTGGGGGGATTTTGGGGCAATTTGGTGTCGCCGAGTTCACTTTTGGTGTCCCCGAGCCCATTTTGGGCTGATTCGGGCTGATTTGAGGTGAGTTTGGGGAGGATTTGGGGGAATTTCGGTGTCCCCGAGTTGATTTTTGGGTGATTTTGGGTGATTTTGAGGCGTTTTGGTGCCGCTGAGTTGATTTGGGGCTGTTTCAGGCTGATTCGGGGCTGATTTTGGGGGAATTTCGGGTGATTTTGGGGGGTTTTGATGCCCCCGAGTTGATTTTCACTGTCCCCGAGCCCATTTTGGGGGTTTTCGGGTGATTTTGGGGTTTTTGGGGGTGATTTTGGGCTGGTTTGCGGTGCCCTCGAGTCGATTTTGGGGGGATTTGGGTTTTTTTTAGGGTGATTTTGGGGGTTTTGGGGGTGATTTCGAGGGGTTTTGATGCTCCCGAGTTCATTTTCTCTGTCCTTGAGCCGATTTTGGGGTGATTTTGGGGGCTTTTGGGGTGATTTTGGGGATTTTTGATGCCCCTGAGTTCGTTTTCAGTGCCCCCGAGCCGATTTTGGGGTGATTTGGGGGAGTTTTGGGGCGATTTCGGGGAGTTTTGGTGCGATTTCGGGGAGTTTGGGGATGATTCAGGGGGTTTTCGCTGCTCCCGAGCCGATTTTGGGGTGATTTGGGGGAGTTTTGGGGCGATTTCGGGGTTTTTTGGTGCAATTTTGGGGATTTTTGGGGTAATTTTGTGGGGTTTTGGGGCGATTTCGGGGGTTTTCGCTGCTCCCAAGCCGATTTGGGGGGGGATTTTGGGGTTTTTTTGGGGGTTTTTGGGGTGATTTCGGGAGTTTTTGGGGTGATTTTGGGGGTTTTCGCTGCTCCCAAGCCGATTTTGGGGTGATTTTGGGGGCTTTTGGGGGTTTTTGGGGTGATTTAGGGGGTTTTGGGGCGGTTTCGGGGGTTTTGGGGGTGATTTCGGGGTCTTTTGGGGCGATTTCGGGGATTTTTTGGGCGATCTCGGGCTTTTTTGGGGGTGATTTCAGGGGTTTTCAGTGCTCCCGTCCCGAGCCGATTTTGGGGGGTGATTTTGGGGGTTTTTGGGGCCATTTCGGGGGTTTTCGGGGCGATTTCGGGCTTTTTTTGGGTCGATTTCGAGGGTTTTCAGTGCTCCCGTCCCGAGCCGATTTTGGGGGAGATTTTGGGGTTTCTTGGGGGGTTTTTTGGGGCGATTTCAGGGTTTTTTTGGGGTGATTTCGAGGGTTTTCAGTGCTCCCGTCCCGAGCCGATTTTGGGGGGGATTTTGGGGTTTCTTGGGGGTTTTTTTGGGGCGATTTCAGGGTTTTTTTGGGGCGATTTCGGCGATTTTCGGTGCGATCTCGGGCTTTTTTTGGGGCGATTTCGGGGGTTTTCAGTGCTCCCGTCCCGAGCCGATTTTGGGGGGGATTTTGGGGGTGATTTTGGGTATTTTTGGGGCGCTTTCGGCTCACCCGCGATGCCGCTCTGGGTCACGTTCAGGTCCCTCAGGAGCCGCTCGAGCTCCCCCAGCGCGGGGGGGGGAGGGGCGGGGCGAGGCTTCCGCACCGAGCTGGGGGGGGGAGGGGCGGGTTAAGGGACACAGGACCCCCCCCCCCCCACCACGGGGGTCCCCAAATGTCCCCAAGCCCCTCCCAGCCCCTCCCAGTCCCTCCCAGTCCCTCCCAGTACCTGTAGAGCTGCTCCGGGTCCCGCTCCGAGCTCTGGGGGGGGGGGGGGGGAGGGGGGTGTGAATGGGGGAGGGGTCTCAGGGGTGGCCCCGATATCCCCAAACTCCCCCTCCCCCCCCCCGGATATCCCCAAATCCCCCCCAATTTTCCCCAAATCCCCCCCACACCAACCCCCTCCCCCCTCTTTTCCCCCACCCCTCCCCCACCACCCCCTCCCCCCCCCTCACGTGTCTTTGGGGTTCCGGGGGGGTCCCGGGGGGGTCCCCTCGGCGCGGGGAGGGGACATCGGGGACATTTTGGGGGTCCCGGAGCCCCCCCGGGGGGGTCGCGGTGATCTCCAGGTCCGCCAGCAGCGCCTCTGGGGGGGGGGAGGGGACATCAGGGGGCAGCGGGGGAACCCCCCCCCCCCCGTGACCCCCCCCTCAATGTCCGAGGGGTCCCCCAGACCCCCCCAGACCCCCCTCGGTGTCCTGGGACCCCCCCCCCCCCCCAATGTCCGAGTGGCCCCCCCCGATGTCCGAGAGCTCCTTCCGGTGTCCCCCAGCCCCCCCCCCGTGTCCAGGACCCCCCCCCCCAATGTCCGAGGGGTCCCGGGACCCCCAGCCCCCCCCCCTCAATGTCCAGGACCCCTCCCCATGTCCCGGGACCCCCCCAAAGTCCGAGTGTCCCCCCCAATGTCCCCAAAGTCCCCCCCGTGTCCTGGGACCCCCAGACCCCCCCTCAATGTCCGAGTGTACCCCCAAATGTCCAGAGACCCCCCCTCAATGTCCGGGACCCCCCCTCAATGTCCGAGTGTCCCCCCCGATGTCCCCCAGACCCCCCCCCCGATGTCCCGGACCCCTCCCCATGTCCCAGGACCCCCCCAATGTCCAAAGACCCCCCCAATGTCCGGGACCCCCCCAAATGTCCGGGACCCCCCCTCAATGTCCGAGTGCCCCCCCCGTGTCCAAAGACCCCCCCCAATGTCCGGGACCCCCCCTCAATGTCCGAGTGCCCCCCCCGTGTCCAAAGACCCCCCCCAATGTCCGGGACCCCCCCTCAATGTCCGAGGGGTCCCAGGACCCCCAGACCCTCCCCCCAATGTCCGAGTGGCCCCCCCCGTGTCCAGAGACCCCCCCGGATGTCCCGGGACTCCCAGACCCCCCCCCAATGTCCCAGGACCCCCCCAATGTCCGGGACCCCCCCAATGTCCAGAGACCCCCCCCCCCCAATGTCCGGGACCCCTCCCCATGTCCCGGGACCCCCCTCAATGTCCGAGTGTCCCCCCCCGGATGTCCAGAGACCCCCCCCAATGTCCGGGGGGTCCCGGGACCCCCAGACCCCCCCCCAATGTCCAGGACCCCCCCTCAATGTCCGAGTGTCCCCCCCGATGTCCCCCAGACCCCCCCCCGATGTCCCGGACCCCTCCCCATGTCCCAGGACCCCCCCAATGTCCAAAGACCCCCCCAATGTCCGGGACCCCCCCAAATGTCCGGGACCCCCCCTCAATGTCCGAGTGCCCCCCCCCCGGATGTCCAGAGACCCCCCCCAATGTCCGGGACCCCCCCTCAATGTCCGAGGGGTCCCAGGACCCCCAGACCCTCCCCCCAATGTCCGAGTGGCCCCCCCCGTGTCCAGAGACCCCCCCGGATGTCCCGGGACTCCCAGACCCCCCCTCAATGTCCGAGTGTACCCCCAAATGTCCAGAGACCCCCCCCCAATGTCCAGAGACCCCCCCCAATGTCCGGGACCCCCCCAAATGTCCGGGACCCCCCCAAATGTCCGAGGGGTCCCAGGACCCCCAGACCCTCCCCCCAATGTCCAGGACCCCTCCCCGATGTCCGGGACCCCCCCCCTCAGATGTCCCCCAGCCCCCCCCTCGTGTCCGGGACCCCCCCCCAATGTCCGGGACCCCCCCCCAATGTCCGAGGGGTCCCGGGACCCCCCCCCAAATATCCGGGACCCCCCCCCGCGCCCCCCCCCGCTCTCACCGAGCTCCTCCATGGCCGGGCCGGGGCCCCTCCCCCACCCTGAGCCCCCCCCCGGGGCCCCCCCGCCCCTCCCCCACCCCCCCGGCGCTGCCCAAGTTTGGGAAGGGCCGGATGCGGGGGGGGAGGGGCGGAATTTGGGGAATTTGGGGGGGGAGTGGGGGGGGTTGGGATTTTTTTGGGGATTTTTTGGGGGGATTTTGGGGTGGATTTTTGGATTTTCGGATTTTTTGGGGGATTTTTTGGGGATTTTTTGGGATTTTTGGGGGGGATTTTGGGGATCTTCCGATTTTTTGGGGATTTTTTAGGATTTTTTGGGGGGATTTTGGGATTTTGGGGGGGATTTTTTTGGGACTTTTTGGGGGGATTTGGGGGGGATTTTGAGGATTTTTGGGGGATTTTGGGGAATTGGGGGATTTTTTGGGGATCTTTTGGGGGGATTTTTTGGGGATCTTTTGGGGGGATTTTTGGGGGGATTTTGGGATTTTTGGGGGGTTTTGGAGGATTTTGGGATTTTGGGGGGGATTTTGGGGGTTTTTTGGGGGTATTTTGGGGAATTTTGGGGAATTTGGGGATTTTTTGGGATTTTTGGGGGGTGTTTTTTTTTGGGAATTTTGTGGGATTTTTTGATTTTTGGGGGATTTGGGGATTTTTTGGGGGGATTTTGGGGGGATTTTTGGAGGATTTTTTAGGGGATTTGGGGGGATTTTGGGATTTTTGGGGGATTTTGGGGGGATTTGGGGGATTTTTGGGGGATTTGGGGGGATTTGGGGGGATTTTGGGGGATTTTGGGATTTTGGGGGGATTTTGGGGATCTTTTGGGGGGATTTGGGAGCGGAGTTTGAGTTTTGGGGGGAATTGTCGGAATTTGGGGATTTTTGGGGGGAATCTGGGGTTGGATTTGGGGTTTTTTAGGAGATTCGGGGTCCGGGTTTGGGGTTTTTTTTGGAATTTGGGTTTTTTGGGGATTTCCGGGTTGGAATTTGGGGTTTGGGGGGAATTTGGGGTTGGAATTGGGGTTTTTCTTGGGGAATTTGGGTTTTTTGGGGGGAATTTGGGGGTTTTTGAGGAATTCGGGGGGGGGTTTGGAGGATTTGGGTTTTTTTTGGGAAATCCGGGTTTTTTTTGAGGAATTCGGGGGGGTTTTTTTTGGGAAATCCGGGGGTTTTTCTTGGGAAATCCAGAGTTTTTTTGGAGGAATTCGGGGGTTTTTTGGGGAATTTGGGTTTTTTGGGGGAAATTCGGCTTTTTTTTGGGAAATTCGGGGTTTTTTTGGGAAATCCGGGGGTTTTTTGGGAAATTCGGGGGTTTTTTGGGGAATTCGGGGTTTTTTTGGAGGAATTCAGGGGGGTTTTTTTGGGAAATCCGGGTTTTTTTTGGGAAATTCTGAGGGTTTTTTGGGAAATCCGGGGGTTTTTTGGAAAATTCGGGGGGTTTTTTGGGAAATCCGGGGTTTTATGGAGGAATTTGGGGTTTTTTTGGGAAATCCGGGGGTTTTTGGGGAAAATCGGGGGTTTTGGAGGAATTCAGGGGTTTTTGGGGGTATTTGGGGTTTTTTGGAGGAATTCAGGGTTGGAATTTGGGGTTTTTTTTGGGACATTCAGGTTTTTTTGGGTATTCGGGGTTTTTTTTGGGAATTCAGGGTCGGAATTCGGGGTTTTTTTGGAGAAATTAGGAGGTTTTGGAGAAATTTGGGGTTGGAATTGGGGGGGGGAATTTGGGGTTTTTTGGGGGAATTTGGGGTTTTTTGGAGGAATTCGGGGTTTTTTGGGAAAATCCGGGGGTTTTTTGGGAAAATCCGGGGGTTTTTTTTGGAAATTCGGGGTTCTTTGGGGGGAATTTGGGTTTTTTTGGGGGAATTCGGGGTTTTTTGGAGGAATTCGGGGTTTTTTGGGGAAAATCCGGGTTTTTTTGGGAAATTCGGGGGTTTTTGGAGGAATTCGGGTTTTTTTGGGGGGGAATTTGGGGTTTTTTGGAGGAATTCGGGCTCTCAGCCACCCCCTGCTCTTTCACCCTTTTATTTCCGCGCCGCCTCCGCTCCAAACGCGACCCCGAAACCGCCTGAAACCGCCCCAAAAAAAAAACCGCCCCAAAAAAAACCCCAAAAAACCAAAATCCGGCGCCGATTCCTCCCCTCCCCTCCCCCCCCCCCCCGAAATTCCAGCGGGGTCCCCAAATTCCCGGAGCGTGACGTCATCGGCACCTCAGGGGGTCCCCGAGCTCCTTTTTGGGGTCCCCAAGGTTCTTTTTGGGGTCCCCAGGGTCCCTTTTTGGGGTCCCCGAGCTCCTTTTTGGGGTCCCCAAATTCTCAGAGTGACCTTTGACCTCTGTTTGTGACGTCACTGTCACCTGAGGGGGTTCCCAAGCTCCTTTTTGGGGTCCCTATGGTCCCTTTTTGGGGTCCCCGAGCTCCTTTTCGGGGTCCCCAAGGTCCCTGAGCTCTTTTTTGGGGTCCCCAAGGTCCCCATGGTCCCTTTTTGGGGTCCCCGAGCTCCTTTTTGGGGTCCCCGAGCTCCTTTTTGAGGTCCCCGAGCTCCTTTTTGGGGTCCCCGAGCTCCTTTTTGGGGTCCCCGGGGTCTCCATGGTCCCTTTTTGGCTCCCTGAGCTCCTTTTTGGGGTCCCCGAGCTCCTTTTTGGGGTCCCCGAGCTCCTTTTTGGGGTCCCCGAGCTCCTTTTTGGCTCCCTGAGCTCCTTTTTGGGGTCCCCGAGCTCCTTTTTGGGGTCCCCAGGCTCCTTTTTGGCTCCCCGAGCTCCTTTTTGGGGTCCCCAAGGTTCTTTTTGGGGTCCCCAAGGTTCTTTTTGAGGTCCCCGAGCTCCTTTTCGGGGTCCCCGAGCTCCTTTTTGGGGTCCCCGAGCTCCTTTTTGGGGTCCCCAAACCTTTCACCGCGACCCCTGCCCCTCCATGACATCATCACCATCCCCCATGACATCATCGCCACCTCCCATGACATCATCGCCACCTCCCATGACATCATCGCCACCTCCCATGACGTCATCCTCCTCCTCCTCCTCCTCCCCCCACCCCAACAGGGGGTCCCACACCTCCCCTCCCCCCACCCCCACCACCCCTCCCCCCTCTCCCCCCGCGTCGGGGGAGGGGCTCAACACCCCCAACAACGCCTGGGCCAACACCTCCGGCTCTTTGGCCACCTTGGCCACCTCCGCCAAGCCAGCGGCCACTCTCAGCGGCCCCCCCGTCAAAACCTCTCTGGCCGCTCTGGTGGCCAAAGCCGGACACCCCCAAAGCTCCGCCAGCCCCCAAAGGCGGGCGGGGCTCCCCGAAAGCCCCGCGGCCACCAAAGGCTCGAAGGAAGGGACGAGGAATCGCCGAGCCAGGGCCAGCGCGGGGCCCAGAGCGGCCGGAGAGAGCGGAGGCGACAAGAGGGGACACGGGGGACCCCGGCAGCCGTGCAGGAAATGCAACAGCGGCAGCAGAGCGCGGCGGGGGCAGCGGCGCAGGGAGACGAGGGGCTGGGAGGATTCCAGGAAGGGACCCCCCAACATCGCCCCGAGAACCGGCGAGGAGCGGGAGAGAGCCCGGCGGGAGCAGGGCACGGGCGGGGGGCGGCCCTCGGGGAGCAGGGAGAGGTCGTGGGGGGACCGGGAGTAGGGACAGGGGGGGACAGGGGGGTTTGGGGACATTTGGGGGGACTGGGAGGGGGGACAGGAGGGGACAGAGGGGTTTGGGGACATTTGGGGGGACTGGGAGGGGGGACAGGGGGGGACGGAGGGGTTTGGGGACATTTGGGGGGACTGGGAGGGGGGACAGGGGGGGACAGGGGGGTTTGGGGACATTTGGGGGGACTGGGAGGGGGGACAGGGGGGGACAGGGGGGTTTGGGGACATTTGGGGGGTCAGCGAGGGGGGACAGGGGGGGACGGAGGGGTTTGGGGACATTTGGGGGGTCGGCGAGGGGGGGCAGGGGAGGACGGAGGGGTTTGGGGACATTTGGGGGCCGTGGGAACAGGAACCGAGCGGGTTTGGGGACGTTCGGGGACGTTTGGAGGGGCTTGGGGACATTTGGGGACAGGGGTTTGGGGACATTTGGGGACAGGGGTTTGGGGACAGCCGAGGCCGTTTGGAGGAGTTTGGGGACGTTTGGGGACCTCTGGAGGGGTTTGGGGCCATTTGGGGACCTCTGGAGGGGTTTGGGGACGTTTGGGGACAATCGGGGGGGTTTGGGGCCAGCCGGGGCCGTTTGGGGGGGATTGGGGACAGGGGGACACGGAGGGGACGTTTGGGGGCTCTTGGGGACGTTTGGGGACACGGCGGGACAGGGGACAGAGCCCCGAGGGGGTCCTGGGTGTCCCCAAGGGGGTCCTGGGTGTCCCCAAGGGGGTCCTCGTGGTCCCAAGTGTCCCCAAGGGTGTCCTGGATGTCCCCAAGGGTGTCCTCAGTGTCCCCAAGGTGGTCCTGGGTGTCCCCAAGGGTGTCCTGGATGTCCCCGAGGGTGTCCTCAGTGTCCCCGTGGGTGTCCTGGGTGTCCCCGAGGGTGTCCTGGGTGTCCCCGTGGGTGTCCTGGATGTCCCCAGGGGTGTCCCCGCTGTCCCCGTGGCCGTTCACCTGCGGGTCCCCAAGGCCACCACAGCTGAGGCCCGGCCACGTCCCCGAGGTGTCCCCAAGGTGTCCCCAAAGCCCCCCCAGGTGTCCCCAGACCCCCCCCAAAGCCCCCCCAAGATGTCCCCAAGGTGTCCCCAGACCCCCAAAGTGTCCCCAAATCCCCCCAGGTGTCTCCAAAGCCCCCCCAGGTGTCCCCAGACCCCCCCGAGGTGTCCCCAAGGTGTCCCCAAAGGTCCCCCCCAGGTGTCCCCAATGTCCCTGAGATGTCCCCAAAGACCCCCCAAAGCCCCCCCAGGTGTCCCCAGACCCCCCGAGGTGTCCCCAATGTCCCCAAAGCCCCCCCAGGTGTCCCCAATGTCCCCGAGGTGTCCCCAGACCCCCCCCAAAGCCCCCCCAAAGTGTCCCCAAAGCCCCCCCAGGTGTCCCCAAAGCCCCCCCAGGTGTCCCCAAGGTGTCCCCAGACCCCCCCAGATGTCCCCAACCCCCCCCCAGGTGTCCCCAAAGCCCCCCAGGTGTCCCCAATGTCCCCCAGGTGTCCCCAGACCCCCCCAAAGCCCCCCCAAAGTGTCCCCAAGGTGTCCCCAGACCCCCAAAGTGTCCCCAAATCCCCCCAGGTGTCTCCAAAGCCCCCCCAGGTGTCCCCAGACCCCCCCGAGGTGTCCCCAAGGTGTCCCCAAAGCCCCCCCAGGTGTCCCCAGACCCCCCCAAAGCCCCCCCAAAGTGTCCCCAAAGCCCCCCCAGGTGTCCCCTCCCCCACCTGTCCACCACGGCCGCTGTCCCCGAGGTGGCCCCCGCTGTCCCCGAGGTGGCCCCCGCTGTCCCCGAGGTGGCCCCTGAGCCTCCCGATGGCCGCGGCCGCGTAGAGGCCGAAGGGGGGAGGGGCGGCGCCGGCCCCGCCCCCACCGCGGGCCACGGCCGAGAGCAGCAGGGCCAGCGCCCCTCCCCCACCCCACAGCAGCGGCCACGCCGGCGAGCTCGGCCTGCGGGGGAGGGGAATATCGCGATATAAGGGGGGTGCCGTGGCGATATATCGCGATATGGGGCGTTGCCATGGCGATATATCGCGATATGGGGGCGTTGCCATGGCGATATATCGCGATATGGGGCGTTGCCATGGCGATATATCGCGATATGGGGCGTTGCCATGGCGATATATCGCGATATGGGGCGTTGCCATGGCGATATGGGGGCGTTGCCGTGGCGATATGGGGGCGTTGCCATGGCGATATATCGCGATATGGGGCGTTGCCATGGCGATATGGGGCGTTGCCATGGCGATATGGGGGCGTTGCCGTGGCGATATATCGCGATATGGGGGCGTTGCCATGGCGATATATCGCGATATGGGGGCGTTGCCATGGCGATATGGGGGCGTTGCCGTGGCGATATATCGCGATATGGGGCGTTGCCGTGGCGATATATCGCGATATGGGGGCGTTGCCGTGGCGATGTATCGCGATATGGGGGCGTTGCCGTGGTGATATATCGCGATATGGGGGCGTTGCCATGGCGATATATCGCGATATGGGGGCGTTGCCATGGCGATATATCGCGATATGGGGGCGTTGCCATGGCGATATATCGCGATATGGGGCGTTGCCATGGCGATATGGGGGCGTTGCCATGGCGATATATCGCGATAGGGGGCGTTGCCATGGCGATATATCGCGATATAAGGGGGGTGCCGTGGCGATATATCGCGATATGGGGCGTTGCCATGGCGATATGGGGGCGTTGCCATGGCGATATATCGCGATATGGGGGTGTTGCCGTGGCGATATATCGCGATAGGAGGGGGGAGGGGGGATTGGTTTTTTGGGGGGATTTTGGGGTGATTTTGGGGCATTTTGGGCGTTTTCCTCGGGGGTTTTTTTGGGTTTTTTTTGGGGCATTCTGGGGTGGTTTTGGGGTGATTTTGGGGCGTTTTGATCGGGGCTTTTTTGGGGTGATTTTGGGGCGTTTTCTGGGGTGATTTTGGGGTGGGTTTGGGGTGATTTTGGGGTGTTTTGGGGCATTCTGGGGTGGTTTTGGAGCATTTTCTGGGGTGTTTTTGGGGTGATTTTGGGGTGTTTTTGGGGTGATTTTGGGGCGTTTTGATCGGGGCTTTTTTGGGGTGATTTCGGGGCAGTTTTGGGGTGATTTGGGGCATTTTTGGGGTGTTCTTGGGGTGATTTTGGGGTGATTTGGAGCGTTTTGATCGGGGTTTTTTTGGGGTGAATTCGGGGCGGTTTTGGGGTGATTTTGGGGCGTTTTCATCGGGGTGTTTTTGGGGCATTTTTGGGGTGATTCCGGGGCGTTTTTGGGGTGATTTGGGGCGTTTTTATCGGGGGGGTTTTTTGGGGTGATTCTGGGGTGTTTTCGGGCTGGTTTTGGGGCGTTTTTGGGGCGTTATGGGGTGGTTTTGGGGTGATTTGGGGCGTTTTCATCGGGGTGTTTTTGGGGCGATTTTGGGGCATTGTTGGGGTGATTCCGGGGTGTTTTTGGGGTGATTTGGGGCGTTTTGATCGGGGTTTTTTTGGGGTGATTCCGGGTCGGTTTTGGGGTGATTTTGGGGCGTTTTTGAGGCGGTTTTGGGGAGGGGCCGGTACCTGGCCAGCAGCAGCAGGGCGGTGGCGCAGGCCAGGCGGGCGGGGGGGGTCCCACACCTCAACATGTGGGTCAGGACCCCCACCCCGAACGGCGACGCCGCCATCGCCCCCAAAATCCGCAGGAGGCTCTCACCTGGGGGGGGGAGGGGAACGGCAAAATGGTGGGGGTCGAGAGGGGGTCGGGGGTCCCAAAAATCCACCCGGGACCCCCAAAATTGAACTCGGGACCACCCAAAACCCCCCAAATTCCCCCTCAAATCCTCGCCAAATCCCCTAAAATCCCCCAAATCCCCCCAAAACCACCAATATTCCCCCAAATCCCCCCCAGGACCCCCACAAAAATCCCCTCTAAATCCCCCCAAAACCCCCCAAATGCCCCCCAAACCCCCAAAATCCCCTAAAATCCCCCCAATTTCCCCCCAAACCCCCCCAACTTCCCCCCTAAACCCCCAAAATCCCCCCAAACACCCCAACCCCCCCCAAACCCCCAACAGCCCCACAAATCCCCCCTAAAATCCCCAATTTCCCCACAAATCCCCCCAAATCCCCCTCAACCCCCCCAAAATCCCCCAATTCTCCCTCAACCACCCCCAAAATCCCCTCAAATCCCCCCAAAAGAACGCAAAAATCCCCCCAAAATCCCCCCAAAACCTCCCCAATTCCACCCCAAACCCCCAATTTCCCCCCAAATCTCCTCAAAATCTTGTCTAAATCCCCCCCAAACCCCCAATTCCCCCGTAAAACCTCCCCAACCCCCCCAATTTCCCCCCAACTTCCCCCCTAAATCCCCCAAATCCCCTCAAATCCCCCCAAAAGAACGCAACCCCCCCCAAAATCTCCCCAAGCCCCCCAAAAACCCAATTCTCCCTCAAATCCCCCCAAAATCCCCCAAAACCCCCTCAAATCCCCCCAATTCCCTCCCCAAATCCCCCCCAAACCCCCCCAAAACCCCCAAATCCCCCCCAAACCCCCCCAAATCCCCTTCAATCCTCCTCCAACCTCATTCAATCCCCCCCAAATCCCCTCAAAATCCCCCTCAATCCCCCCAAACTGCCCCCAAAATCCCCTTAAATCCCCCCAAATCCCCCCCAATTCCCTCCCAAACCCCACCAGGACCCCCCAAATTCCCTTCAATCCCCCCCAAATCCCCCTCAATCCTCCCAAAACCCCCTCAAATCCCCCCAATTCCCCCCCAAACCCCCTTCAATCCCCCCAAACCCCCCCAAAATCCCCCTCTAACCCCCCTAAAGCCCCCAAATCCCCCCAAACCGCCCCCAAAATCCCCTTCAATCCCCCCCAAACCCCACCAGGACCCCCCAAATCCCCCTCAATCCCTCCAAAATCCCCCCAAAACCCCCCCAAATCTCCCTCAACCCCCCCCAAAACCCCGTCAAATCCCCCCAAAATCCCCCCAAATCTCCTTAAATCCCCCCCAATTCCCTCCCAAACCCCACCAAGATCCCCCAAAATCCCCCTCAAATCCCCCCAACTCCCCCAAAATCCCCCTCAATCCTCCCAAAATCCCCCTCAATCCCCCCCAAATCCCCCCAAAATCCCCTTCAATCCCCCCAAACCCTCCCCAAATCCCCCTCTAACCCCCCTAAACCCCCCAAACCTTCCCCAAAATCTCCCCCAAAAACCCCAAATCCCCCCCAAAACCCCTCACCCAGCTCCCGCAGCCGCTCCTTCCTCTCCTCCTCCTCCTCCTCCTCCTCCTCCTCCTCTTCCTCCTCGGCTCTCAGGGCTCCCCCCGGGGTTTTTGGGGCTCCCCCCGGGGTTTTTGGGGCTCCCCCCGGGGTTTTTGGGGCTCCCCCCGGGGTTTTTGGGGCTCCCCCCGGCAGGGGCAAGCCCAGGACGAGGCAGGAATGGAGCAAAGAGGGGACGAAACCTCGGACGAGAACCCCAAAAAACGGGGGGTGCCCCAAAAGGAGGCGCAGGAGGCGGCCGGCGCGGGGGGAGGGGCGCGGGACCCCCGCCAGGTACCCCAAAATCGCCGAGAGCACGGGGGGGGAGGGGAGGGAGGGGTCGGGGTCGGGGGGCTCGGCCAAGCGCTCGAGGAGGAGGAGGGCGGGGGCTTCGGGGAGCAGGGGGTCCCCCAAAATCGGGGCTCGGGGCAGGGCGAGGGTGTGGAGGGTGGGGGGGAGGGGCGGTTTGGGTTTTTTGGGGGGTGGGGGAGGGGCTGGGGGAGGGGAGGGGGGAGGGGAGGTGGTGGTGGAGAGCCAGGACCTGTGGGGGGAGGGGAAAGGGGGGGGGAGGGAGGGGTTAGAGAGGGAGTTGGACCCCTCCCCCACCCCTCCCAAAAAAAGGGGGTTGGGTTGGGGGGGGGGAAATGACCCGAAAATTGTTGAAGTTGCTTCGATCGGGCCCAAAAAATGCTTAAATTAGCGCCTCCCTAAAAGTCGTTAAATCAGCCCTGAAATCTCCTTAAATCAGCCCAAAAAACCCCCTAAAAATGCTTAAATTATCCCCCAAAATCTCCTTAAATCAGCCCAAAAAAAGCCCCTAAAAAAGCTTACATTATCCCCAAAATCTCCTTAAATCAGCCCAAAAAAAGCCCTAAAAATGCTTAAATTATCGCCCCAAAACCCCCTAAAAATGCTTAAATTATCCCCCCAAATCTCCTTAAATCAGCCCAAAAAAAGCCCTAAAAAAGCTTAAATTATCCCCAAAATCTCCTTAAATCAGCCCAAAAAAAGCCCTAAAAAAGCTTACATTATCCCCAAAATCTCCTTAAATCAGCCCAAAAAAGCCCTAAAAATGCTTAAATTATCCCCCCAAATCTCCTTAAATCAGCCCAAAAAAGCCCCTAAAAATACTTAAATTATCCCCCCAAAACCCCGTAAAAATACTTAAATTATCCCTCAAAATTTCCTTAAATCAGCCAAAAAAACCCTAAAAATGCTTTAAGTAGCCCCCCCCCAAAAAAACCCAAAAGTCGTTGAAACACCCCAAAATCTCCTTAAATCACCCCCCAAAAAAACCCCTAAAAATGCTTAAATTGTCCCCAAAATCTCCTTAAATCAGCCCAAAAAAAGCCCTAAAAATGCTTAAATTATCCCCCCCAAGAAGTGTTTAAAGCATCTCAAAATCTTCTTAAATCAGCCCAAAAAACAAACCCCAAAATCCCTCCCAGGACTCCTCAAATCCCCCCAAATCCTCCCCAAATCCCCCCAAATCCTCCCGAAATCCCCCCCAAATCCCTCTCAAATCCCCCAAATCCTCCCCAAATCCCCCCAAATCCTCCCCAAATCCCCCCCAAATCCCCCCAAATCCTCCCCAAATCCCCTCAAATCCCCCCCCAAATCCCCTCAAATCCTCCCAAATCCCCCCAAATCCTCCCGAAATCCCCCCCAAATCCCCCCAAATCCTCCCCAAATCCCCTCAAATCCCCCCAAATCCTCCCCAAATCCTCCCCAAATCCTCCCCAAATCCCCTCAAATCCCCCCAAATCCTCCCCAAATCCTCCCCAAATCCCCCCAAATCCCCTCAAATCCCCCCCCAAATCCTCCCCAAATCCCCTCAAATCCCCCCCAAATCCCCCCAATTCCCTCCCCAATTCCCCCCCAAACCTCCCCAAATCCCCTTCAATCCTCCTCCAATCTCATTCAATCCCCCCCAAATCCCCTCAAAATCCCCCTCAATCCCCCCAAACTGCCCCCAAAATCCCCCCAAATCCCCCCCAATTCCCTCCCAAATCCTCCCCAAATCCCCTCAAATCCTCCCCAAATCCCCCCAAATCCCTCAAATCCCTCTCAGGACCCCTCAAATCCCCCCCAAATCCCCCCAAATCCTCCCCAAATCCCCCCAAATCCTCCCCAAATCCCCTCAAATCCTCCCCAAATCCCCCCAAATCCCCCCAAACCCCTCAAATCCCCCCAAACCCCTCCCCAAATCCCCCTCCCCACCCACCTCAGCCCCCTCCAGCTCCCCGGCCGCCGCCTCCCCGGGGGTCCCGAGCCCTTCTCGGGGCAGATCCGCCGACGCCGCCTCCTCTTCCTCCCCTTCCTCCTCCTCCTCCTCCTCCTCCTCCTCCTCCTCTTCCCCTCGCCGTAGCTTTTGCCTGGCTCGTAGCCCCCGGGCCAGTAGCCCCCGGGCGAGCAACGGGGCGGCTCCGCGCTGCTCCAGGAGGCGCAGGGCCAGCGGGTCCCAGGCGAAGGCGCTGAGGGCCAGCAGCACCCTCGGGTGCCAGCGGCGAGCGCGGGGTCCGCAGCACGGCCAGCAGAGCCCCCAGACCCCCCGAGCCCCGCACCCGAGCGCGGTTCACGGCCTCGCGGCACAGCAGGCACAGGGCACGCAGCGCCCAGGCGAAATGGGGGACCCCCGGGGCTGAACTGGGAGCGCCGGAGCCGGAACTGGGATCGTCGGAGTCGAAATGGGGAGCCCCGGGATCGAAATGGGGAGCGCCGGGATCGAAATTGGGAGCGCCGGAGTCGAAATGGGGAGCCCCGGGATCGAAATGGGGAGCGCCGGGATCGAAATTGGGAGCCCCGGGATCGAAATTGGGATCGTCGGAGTCGAAATGGGGACCCCCGGGGCTGAACTGGGGAGCGCCGGAGCCGGAACTGGGATCGTCGGAGTCGAAATGGGGAGCGCCGGGATCGAAATTGGGAGCGCCGGGATCGAAATTGGGAGCGCCGGGATCGAAATGGGGAGCGCTGGAGTCGAATTGGGGAGCCCCGGAGTCGAAATGGGGAGCCCCGGGATCGAAATTGGGATCGTCGGAGTCGAAATGGGGAGCCCCGGGATCGAAATGGGGAGCCCCGGAGCCGAATTGGGGAGCCCCGGGATCGAAATTGGGATCGTCGGAATGGAAATTGGGATCGTCGGAATGGAAATTGGGATCGTCGGAGTCGAATTGGGGAGCCCCGGGATCGAAATTGGGAGCCCCGGGATCGAAATTGGAAGCCCCGGGATCGAAATTGGATCGTTGGAGTCGAAATGGGGAGCCCCGGGATCGAAATGGGGAGCGCCGGGATCGAAATTGGGATCGTTGGAGTCGAATTGGGGAGCCCCGGAGTCGAAATGGGGAGCCCGGGATCGAAATGGGGAGCCCCGGAGTCGAAATTGGGATCGTCGAAATGGAAATGGGGAGCCCCGGGATCGAAATTGGGATCCCCGGAGTCGGAACTGGGATCGTCGGAGTCAAACTGGGGACCCCCGGAGCCAAAATCGGGATGCCCCCGAGTCCGATTGGAGACCCCCGGAACCGAATTTGGGATCCCCGGAGCTGAATTTGGGATCTCCAGACCCGAATTTGGGATCCCCGGAGCCGAATTTGGGATCCCCGGAGCTGAATTTGGGATCTCCGGAGCCGAATTTGGGATCCCCGGAGCCGAATTTGGGATCTCCGGAGCCGAATTGGGGACCCCCAGACCCAAAATCGGGACCCCCAGACCCAAATTTGGGATGCCCCGAGTCTGATTGGAGACGCCCGGAGCCGAATTTGGGACCCCCAGCCCCAAATTGGGAACCCCCAGCCCCAAATTGGGGACCCCCATTCAAGCGGGGACCCCCACCCAATTTGGGACCCCCGTTCATTTGGAGACCACCCCCCCCAAATTGGGGGCGTTGGGGGCGACCCCCACCCTTAACTGGGGGACCCCCACCCAATTCGGGACCCCCAACCTTAACTGGGGGACCCCCACCCAATTTGGACCCCCAACCTTAACTGGGGGACCCCCACCCACTTTAGGACCCCCACCCTTACTGGGGGGACCCCCACCCAATTCGGGTCTCTCACCCCAATTTGGGACCCTCCCCAAATTTGGGACCCCCACCCTTAACCGAGGGACCCCCACCCAATTTGGGACCCCCACCCTTAACTTGGGGACCCCCACCCAATTCGGGACCCTCCCCAGATTTGGGACCACCCCCCTTCAATTGGGGACCCCCACCCTTAACTGAGGGACCCCCACCCAATTTGGGATCCTCCCCAAATTTAGGACCCCACTCTTCACTTGGGGACCCCCACCCAAATTGGGACCCTCCCCAGATTTGGGACCACCCCCCTTCAATTCGGGTCCCCCACCCAATTTGGGACCCTCACCCTTAACTTGGGGACCCCCACCCAAATTGTGACCCCCACCCACTTTAGGACCCCCACCCTTAACTGAGGGACCCCCACCCTTAACTTGGTGACCTCCACCCAAATTGTGACCCCCACCCACTTTAGGACCCCCACCCTTACTGGGGGGACCCCCACCCAATTCGGGTCTCTCACCCAATTTGGGACCCTCCCCAAATTTGGGACCCCCACCCTTAACCGAGGGACCCCCACCCAATTCGGGACCCTCCCCAGATTTGGGACCACCCCCCTTCAATTCGGGTCCCCCACCCAATTGGGACCCTCACCCTTAACTTGGGGACCCCCACCCAAATTGTGACCCCCACCCTTAACTGAGGGACCCCCACCCAAATTGGGACCCTCCCCAAATTTGGGACCCCCACCCTTAACTGGGGGACCCCCACTCTTAACTTGGGGACCCCCACCCAATTCGGGACCCCCACCCACTTTAGGACCCCCACCCTTACTGGGGGGACCCCCCACCCAATTCGGGTCTCTCACCCAATTTGGGACCCTCCCCAAATTCGGGACCCCCACCCTTAACTGAGGGACCCCCACCCAATTTGGGACCCTCCCCAAATTTGGGACCCCCACCCTTAACCGAGGGACCCCCACCCAATTCGGGACCCCCACCCTTAACTGAGGGACCCCCACCCAATTTGGGACCCTCCCCAGATTTGGGACCACCCCCCTTCAATTGGGGACCCCCACCCTTAACTTGGGGACCCCCCCCCACTTTAGGACCCCCCCCCTTCCCTTGCTGCCCCCCCCCAACTCAGGACCCTCCCCCACTTTACTCCCCCCCCCCTTCAGCCCCTCCCCCTCAGCCCCCTCCTCACGGTGGCCACCGCGGCCTCCACGGCTCCGGCCGCTCCCAGCGCCGGGCCGCAGCCACCCCGGGCGCTGACCGCGGCCAAAGCGGCCAAAGCCGACGCCCGCGGGTCCCTGCGCTGGTCAGTGGCCAAAGTGGCCAACGCCCCCAAAGCGGGGGTCACCGCTTCGGCCACCGCGGGGGGCACGGGCTGGCCAACAACCCCCGCAACGCCCTGGCCAAAGCGGGGCCGGCCGGGTCAGCGGCACCCAGAGCGGCCAAACGTGTGGCCAGCGCTGCGGCCGCCTGGACACGAGCCGGGCTGGCCAAGGGGGGGCTCCTCAGGGGGTCCCGGCGGGGATTTTGGGGGGCGGGGGGACCCCAAAATGCGAAGGGCGCGGGCGGCGCTGAGGAGGGCAACCGGGGGTGCCGCAGGTGGTGGCCAAGGAGATGAGGAGGGGGGCGGCACCTGGGGGGAGGGCAGGGGTTAAAAGGGGGGGTTGGGGGGATTTGGGGGTTTTTGGGGGGGTTTTGAGGGATTTGGGGGGGTTTGGGGGGGATTTGGGGGTTTGAGGGCAGTTTGGGGGGGTTGGGGGGGTTTGAGGGGTTTTGGGGGGGATTTGGGGGGGTTTGAGGGGAGTTTGGGGGGTTTTGGGGGATTTTGGGGGGATTTGAGGGGGATTTGGGGAGGGATTTGGGGAATTTGGGGGGGTTTGGGGGGGTTTGGGGGGTTTTGGGGGGATTTGGGGGGGTTTGAGGGGAGTTTGGGGGTTTTGGGGGGGTTTGAGGGGTTTTGGGGGGGTTAAGGGAGGGTGTGGGGGGGTTTCTGGGGGGTTTGGGGGGGTTTGAGGGGTTAAAGGGGGGTTTTGGGGGGATTTGGGGGGTTAAAGGGGGGTTTTGGGGGATTTTGGGGGGATTTGAGGGGGATTTGGGGAGGGGTTTGGGGAATTTGGGGGGGTTTGGGGGCTTTTTGGGGGGGTTAAGGGAGGGTTTGGGGGGGTTAAAGGGGGGTTTTGGGGGAGTTTGGGGGGATTTGGGGGAGTTTGGGGGAGGTTGGGGGGGTTTGGGGGGTTAAAGGGGGGTTTTGGGGGGATTTGGGAGGGGTTTGGGGGTTTTTAGGGGGGTTGGGGGGGATTTGGGGAGGTTTTGGGGGAGTCTGGGGGGTTTGGGGGAGTTTGGGGAATTTTTGGGGGGTTTGGGGGGGATTTGGGAGGGGTTTGGGGTGATTTGGGGGGATTAAGGGAGGGTTTGGGGGGGTCTTGGGGGAGTTTGAGGGGTTAAAGGGGGGTTGGGGGGGCTTTTGGGGGGTTTTGGGGTTTTTTGGGGAGTTTTGGGGGGATTTGGGGGGAGTTTGGGCGGGATTTGGGGGGGGTTTTGGGGGGGTGGGGTCAGCCCATGGTAAGAGAGTTCCCAAATCTGTCTTAAAACGCCCCAAAATTGCCCTCAAAGGTCTTGGAGTTGTTGGTGCTCAAAAGGTCCCGAAATGGCCCAAAATTGCCCCCGAAATTCCCCCAAATCCCCCTGAAATTGCCCCAATTCCCCCAAAATTCCCCCAAATTCTCCCAAATTCCCCGAAATCCCCCCAAATTGCCCCCAATCCCCCCAAATTCTCCCCAATTCCCCCCATTTCCCCCTAAACCTCCCCAAATCCCCCCAAATGCCCCCAAATTCACCCCAAATCCCCCAAAATTCCCCCAAATTCCCAAAAATTTCCCCAAATTCCCCTGAATTCCCCTCAAATCCCCCCAAATCCCCCGAAAATCTCCCCAAATTCCCCCAAAATTCCACCCAAAAGATCCCAAAGCTCCCCAAATCCCCCAAAACCCTCCAAAATCCCCTAAAATTCCCCAAAATTCTTCCCAAAATCCCCCCAAAACTCCCCCAAATTCCCCTCAAATCCCCGGAAATTCCCCCAAATCTCCCCAAAACTGCCCCAAATTCTCCCAAAATCCCCTGAAATTCCCCCAAATTCCACCAAATTCCCAAAAATTTCCCCAAAATTCCCAAACATTTCCCTGAAACTCCCTCCAAATCCCCCCATAATTCCCCTCAAATCCCCCAAACCCCGCGAAATTCCCCAAAATCTCCCCAAATCTCTCCCAAATTCCCCCAAAATCCCCCAAATTCCCCAAAACCTCCCCCAAATTCCTCTCAAACCCTCCCCAAACCTCCCCCAAACCCCCCAAATTTTCCCAAAAAGTTCCTCAAAACTCCCCCCAAACCCCGCAAACCTCCCCAAAATGCCCCAAACTCCCCCCAAACCCCCTCAAACCTCCCCAAACCCCGCGAATTTTTCCCCAAATCCCCCGAAATGTTCCCCAAATCCCCCGAAATGCCCCAAAATGCCCGGAATTGGCCCCAAATTGCCCTCACCGGCCTCCAGGACGTGGCGGGCGCCGTCGGGCTCCAGGGCCAGGTTGGCCAAAGTCCGGGCGACGCGGTTGTGGACGCTCTCGGGGCCGGCGGGCAGCGCCAGCAGGGCCACTGGGGTCAAAGGTCAGGGGATCAAAGGTCAGGGGGTCAAAGGTCAGGGGGTCAAAGGTCAAGGGTCAGAGGGCAAAGGTCAGGGGGCAGGGGGGCAATGGGCAGCGCCAGCAGGGCCACGGCGGGGCAAAGGGCATGGGTCAGGGGTCAAAGGTCAGGGGTCAGAGGGCAAAGGTCAGGGGGCAGGGGGGCAATGGGCAGCATCAGCAGGGCCACTAAGGGTCAAAGGTCAGGGGTCAGAGGGCAAAGGTCAGGGGCCAGAGGGCAAAGGTCAGGGGTCAGGGGGCAATTGGCAGCACCAGCAGGGCCACTGGGGTCAAAGGTCAGGGGTCAGGGGGTCAAAGGTCAGGGGTCAGGGGGTCAAAGGTCAGGGGTCAGGGGGTCAATGGGCAGGGGTCAGAGGGCAAAGGTCAGGGGGCAGGGGGCAATGGGCAGCGCCAGCAGGGCCACTGGGGTCAGAGGGCAAAGGTCAGGGGTCAGAGGGCAAAGGTCAGGGTCAGCAGGGCCACTGGGGGTCAAAGGGCAAAGGTCAGGGGCCAAAGGGCAATGGGCCGCATCAGCAGGGCCACTGGGGTCAAAGGTCAGGGGCCAGAGGGCAAAGGTCAGGGGTCAGGGGGCAATAGGCAGCGCCAGCAGGGCCACTGGGGTTAGAGGGCAAAGGTCAGGGGTCAGAGGGCAAAGGTCAAGGGGCAGGGGCAATGGGCAGGGGTCAGGGGGCAAAGGTCAGGGGGCGATGG
Source organism: Coloeus monedula (assembly GCF_965178545.1). Lineage (NCBI taxonomy): Eukaryota > Metazoa > Chordata > Aves > Passeriformes > Corvidae > Coloeus > Coloeus monedula. The sequence continues at coordinate 27,841 of NW_028120309.1, forward strand.
GCAGCATCAGCAGGGCCACTAAGGGTCAAGGGTCAAAGGTCAGGGGTCAGAGGGCAATGGGCAGTGGCACCAGGGCCACTGGGGTCAAAGGGCAAAGGTCAGGGGTCAGGGGGGCAATGGGCAGGGGTCAGGGGTCAGGGGGCAAAGGTCAGGGGGCAGGGGGGCAATGGGCAGCGCCAGCAGGGCCACTGGGGTCAGAGGACAAAGGTCAGGGGTCAGAGGGCAAAGGTCAGGGGTCAGAGGGCAATGGGCAGCGCCAGCAGGGCCACTGCGGGTCAAAGGTCAGGGGTCAGAGGGCAAAGGTCAGGGGTCAGAGGGCAAAGGTCAGTGGTCAGAGGGCAAAGGTCAGGATCAGCAGGGCCACTGGGGGTCAGAGGGCAAAGGTCAGGGGCCAAAGGGCAATGGGCAGCGCCAGCAGGGCCACTGGGGTCAAAGGTCAGGGGTCAGAGGGCAATGGGCAGCGCCAGCAGGGCCACTGGGGTCAAAGGTCAGGGGTCAGAGGGCAAAGGTCAGGGGGCAATGGGCAGCGCCAGCAGGGCCACTGGGGTCAGAGGGCAAAGGTCAGGGGTCAGAGGGCAAAGGTCAGGGGTCAGGATGACCACTGGGGGTCAAAGGGCAGGGGTCAGGGGTCAAAGGTCAGGGGTCAGGGTCAGCAGGGCCACTGGGGGTCAGAGGTCAAGGCTCAGGGGTCACAGTGGCCACTGGGGGTTCAAAGGTCAGCGCCAGGATGGCCACCCAGGATCAAGGGTCAAAGGTCAGGGTGGCCACAGGGGGGCTCTGGACTGTTCCATTCCCATCCCAGGGGGGTTCCCACGCCATTCCAGGCCTTTTTCCCGCCCCACTTCCCCTCCCTTGGAACTCCCAGCCCCGTTCCCAGCCCTTTTCTCCCCATTCCCGGCCCTTTTCTCCCCATTCCCGGCACTTTCCCCTCACTCCCGCTCCTTTCCCCTCATTCCCGCTCCTTTCCCCTCACTCCCGCTCCTTTTCCCCCTCACTCCCGCTCCTTTTCCCCCTCACTCCCGCTCCTTTCCCCTCACTCCCGCTCCTTTTCCCCTCATTCCCGCTCCTTTTCCCCTCACTCCCGCTCCTTTTCCCCTCACTCCCGCTCCTTTCCCCTCACTCCCGCTCCTTTCCCCTCATTCCGCTCCTTTCCCCTCATTCCCGCTCCTTCCCCCTCACTCCCGCTCCTTTCCCCTCACTCCCGCTCCTTTTCCCCCTCATTCCCGCTCCTTTCCCCCTCACTCCCGCTCCTTTCCCCCCTCATTCCCGCTCCTTTCCCCCTCACTCCCGCTCCTTTTCCCCTCATTCCCGCTCCTTTCCCTCATTCCCGCTCCTTTTCCCCTCACTCCCGCTCCTTTTCCCCCTCACTCCCGCTCCTTTTCCCCTCATTCCGCTCCTTTCCCCTCATTCCCGCTCCTTTTCCCCTCATTCCCGCTCCTTTTCCCCCTCACTCCCGCTCCTTTTCCCCTCATTCCCGCTCCTTTCCCCCTCACTCCCGCTCCTTTCCCCTCATTCCCGCTCCTTTCCCCCTCACTCCCGCTCCTTTTCCCCCTCACTCCCGCTCCTTTCCCCTCATTCCCGCTCCTTTTCCCCCTCACTCCCGCTCCTTTTCCCCTCATTCCCGCTCCTTTCCCTCATTCCCGCTCCTTTCCCTCATTCCCGCTCCTTTCCCCTCACTCCCGCTCCTTTCCCCTCACTCCCGCTCCTTTTCCCCCTCACTCCCGCTCCTTTCCCCTCACTCCCGCTCCTTTCCCCTCATTCCCGCTCCTTTTCCCCTCACTCCCGCTCCTTTTCCCCTCATTCCCGCTCCTTTTCCCCCTCACTCCCGCTCCTTTCCCCCCTCATTCCCGCTCCTTTCCCCCTCACTCCCGCTCCTTTTCCCCCTCACTCCCGCTCCTTTCCCCCTCACTCCCGCTCCTTTTCCCCTCATTCCGCTCCTTTTCCCCCTCACTCCCGCTCCTTTCCCCTCATTCCCGGCACTTTCCCCTCACTCCCGCTCCTTTTCCCCTCACTCCCACTCCTTCCCCCTCAATCCCGCTCCTTTCCCCTCATTCCCGGCACTTTCCCCTCACTCCCGCTCCTTTTCCCCCTCACTCCCGCTCCTTTCCCCTCACTCCCGCTCCTTTTCCCCTAATTCCGCTCCTTTCCCCTCGCTCCTTTCCCCTCACTCCCGCTCCTTTTCCCCCTCACTCCCGCTCCTTTCCCCCCTCACTCCCGCTCCTTTCCCCTCACTCCCGCTCCTTTCCCCTCATTCCCGCTCCTTTTCCCCTCACTCCCGCTCCTTTTCCCCTCATTCCCGCTCCTTTTCCCCTCACTCCCGCTCCTTTTCCCCTCACTCCCGCTCCTTTTCCCCTCACTCCCGCTCCTTTTCCCCTCATTCCCGGTCCTTTTCCCCCTCACTCCCGCTCCTTTTCCCCTCATTCCCGCTCCTTTCCCCTCACTCCCGCTCCTTTCCCCTCACTCCCGCTCCTTTTCCCTCATTCCCGCTCCTTTTCCCCTCATTCCCGCTCCTTTCCCCTCACTCCCGCTCCTTTCCCCCTCACTCCCGCTCCTTTTCCCCTCATTCCCGCTCCTTTTCCCCTCACTCCCGCTCCTTTTCCCCTCACTCCCGCTCCTTTCCCCTCACTCCTGGCTCCTTTTCCCCTCACTCCCGCTCCTTTCCCCTCACTCCTGGCTCCTTTTCCCCCTCACTCCCGCTCCTTTTCCCCCTCACTCCCGCTCCTTTCCCCTCACTCCCGCTCCTTTCCCCTCACTCCCGCTCCTTTTCCCCCTCACTCCCGCTCCTTTCCCCCCTCATTCCCGCTCCTTTCCCCTCACTCCCGCTCCTTTCCCCTCACTCCCGCTCCTTTTCCCTCACTCCCGCTCCTTTCCCCTCACTCCCGCTCCTTTCCCCCCTCATTCCCGCTCCTTTTCCCCTCACTCCCGCTCCTTTTCCCCTCACTCCCGCTCCTTTCCCCTCACTCCCGCTCCTTTTCCCCTCACTCCCGCTCCTTTTCCCCCTCATTCCCGCTCCTTTCCCCTCATTCCCGCTCCTTTTCCCCTCACTCCCGCTCCTTTCCCCTCACTCCCGCTCCTTTCCCCCTCACTCCCGCTCCTTTCCCCTCACTCCCGGCTCCTTTCCCCTCATTCCCGCTCCTTTTCCCCCTCACTCCCGCTCCTTTTCCCCCTCACTCCCGCTCCTTTTCCCCTCATTCCCGCTCCTTTTCCCCCTCACTCCCGCTCCTTTTCCCCCTCACTCCCGCTCCTTTCCCCCCTCATTCCCGCTCCTTTCCCCTCGCTCCTTTCCCCTCACTCCCGCTCCTTTTCCCCTCATTCCCGCTCCTTTCCCCTCGCTCCTTTCCCCTCACTCCCGCTCCTTTCCCCTCACTCCCGCTCCTTTTCCCCCTCACTCCCGCTCCTTTCCCCCCTCATTCCCGCTCCTTTCCCCTCGCTCCTTTCCCCTCACTCCCGCTCCTTTTCCCCTCATTCCCGCTCCTTTCCCCTCGCTCCTTTCCCCTCACTCCCGCTCCTTTCCCCTCACTCCCGGCTCCTTTTCCCCTCACTCCCGCTCCTTTCCCCCTCATTCCCGCTCCTTTCCCCTCATTCCACTCCTTTCCCCTCGCTCCTTTTCCCCTCACTCCCGCTCCTTTCCCCTCACTCCCGCTCCTTTTCCCCCTCATTCCGCTCCTTTCCCCTCGCTCCTTTCCCCTCACTCCCGCTCCTTTCCCCCTCATTCCGCTCCTTTTCCCCCTCACTCACCGAGCCGCGGGACCCCGCCGAGGCTCCGGGCCTGGCGCCGGCAGCCGGGCTCGGTGCAGCAATTGCCGAGCACGCTCAGGGCCAGGTCCAGGATCCGCCGGGGCCTCTCGGGCCCCACGAGCTCCAGGAGGGGCCCGAGGCCTCCGCGCTCGCGGAACCGCGCGGGGCCCCCGGCCCGCCGCGTGTGGCGGCCGCGCAGCGCCAGCAGCGCCCGAGACAGCGCCGGCTCGGCCGCGGCCCGCACGGCGTCCACGCACCAGCCCAGGGACTCCGACATGGTGGGGGAATTGGGGGGAAATCGGGGGGAAACGGGCAAAAAAAAAAAAAAAAAAAAGCACACCGGGAAGGGAAAGGGAACGGCGAGGGCCGGAACGGGCGGAGCGGGGAGAGCGGGGAGGGGGGAACGGCGGGGAGGGGGCACCGGGAGAGCGGGGGAAGGGAGAGGGGGAGGGACGGGGAGCGCGGGGGGTGATGGGAGGGGGAGGGGCGGAGATGATTGACAGGGGGTTGTGAGGGGGAAAGGGGCGGGGTCAGGGGTGATTGACAGGTGGGTTTGTGAGGGGGAATGGACGGGGTCAGGGGTGATTGACAGGTGGTTTGTGAGGGGAAAGGGGCGGGGTCAGAGGTGATTGACAGGTGGGTTTGTGAGGGGAAGGGGCAAAGGTGATTGACAGGTGGTTTGTGAGGGGGAATGGACGGGGTCAGGGGTGATTGACAGGTGGGTTTGTGAGGGGAAGGGGCAAAGGTGATTGACAGGCGGTTTGTGAGGGGGAAAGGGGCGGTGTCAAGGGTGATTGACAGGTGGTTGTGAGGGGAAAGGGGCGGGGTCAGAGGTGATTGACAGGTAATGCATGAGCGGAATCGCGATGGCTATGGGTGATCGATTGATTGATTGATTGACCACGAATGATTGACACGCGTTGAGGCCGAGGGGGCGTGGCCAGCACTTCTCGCGATGTTTCCCGCCCGCTCTCGCGACATTTCGCGCCGTTCCCGCCTCGCCCCTCCCGCCTCCAAGATGGCGGCGCACGCCGAGGCCCCCCCCGGGCCGGACCTGTCGCGACAGAGGCGACATTCGCGGCCGCGCCTCGAGCCCGACACGGCCGAGTATTTCCGGAGGGCCCTGGAGACGCTCGAGGAGGGGCTGAACGAGGAGGAGCTCGGTGAGGGGGCGTTTGAGGGGTCCCTGAGGGGGTTTGGGGGGGATTCGTGAGGGAGTTGAGGGCGTTCGTGAGGGAGTTGAGGGTCCTTGAGGGGATTTGGGGCTCCCTGAGGGGATTTGGGGGTCCCTGAGGGGGTTTGGGGCTCCCTGAGGGGATTTGGGGGGCCATTGAGGGGGATTTGGGGGGTCCCTGAGGGGTTTGAGGGGTCCCTGAGGGATTTGGGGGGGTCCCTGAGGGGAGTTGGGGGTTCCTGAGGGGATTTGGGGGGATTCGTGAGGGAGTTGAGGGTCCCTGAGGGGGATTGGGGGTCCTTGAGGGGATTTAGGGGGGTCCCTGAGGGGTTTGGGGGAGTTTCTGAGGGGATTTGGGGGTCCCTGAGGGGATTGAGGGGTTTTGAGGGGATTTAGGGGGGTCTCTGAGGGGCTTTGAAGGAGTTTCTGAGGGGATTTGGGGGGTCCCTGAGGGGGTTTGGGGGGTCCCTGAGGGAGTTGAGGGTCCCTGAGGGAGTTGAGGGTCCTTGAGGGGGTTTGGGGGAGTTTCTGAGGGGGTTTGGGGGAGTTTCTGAGGGGATTTGGGGGTCCCTGAGGGGATTGAGGGGGTTTGGGAGGTCCCTGAGGGGGTTTGGGGGTTCGTGAGGGAATTGAGGGGTCCCTGAGGGGTTTGGGGGAGTTTCTGAGGGGATTTGGGGGTCCCTGAGGGGGTTTGGGGGGTCCCTGAGAGAGTTGAAGGCCCCTGAGGGAGGTGAGGGTCCTTGAGGGGGTTTGGGGGAGTTTCTGAGGGGACTTGGGGGGTCCCTGAGGGGGTTTGGGGGTCCCTGAGGGGATTTGGGGGGGGTTTCTGAGGGGAGTTGAGGGTCCTTGAGGGAGTTTGGGGGGATTTTGGGGGGATTTTGAGGCGATTTGGGTTTCATTTTGTCCCTCGGAGTTTTTTTAACGAATTCTTCGTTTTCTCCCCGTTTTTTCCACCCGTTTTCCCCTCATCTTTTCCCATCCCCCCCAAATTCCTGGGTTTTCCCAATTTTTCCTCTCCTAATTCCCATCTTTGCTCGTTTTTCCCCCCAAACCCCATTCCCCCCCATTCCCCCCTCATTTTTCCCATTTTTTCCCATTTCCCCCTTTTTTTTCCCATTTCCCCCCATTTCCTCCCATTTCCCCCATTTTTCCCCATTTTTTCTCTTTTTTCCCCATTTTTTCTCTTTTTCCCCATTTTTTCTCTTTTTTCCCCATTTTTCTCTTTTTTCCCCATTTTTCTCTTTGTTCCCCATTTTTTCTCTTTTTTCCCCATTTCCCCCCATTTTCCCCCATTTCTCTGCATTTCTCCCCATTTCCCTCCCATTTCCCCCAATTTTTTTCCCATTTCCCCCCATTTTTCTCTGTTTTCTCTCATTTTTTCTCCGTTTTTTCCTATTTTTTCCTGTTTTTTCCTATTTTTTCCCCATTTTCCCCCATTTTTCTCCATTTTTTCCCCATTTCCCCCCATTCTCCCCCCCTTTTCTCTCCTTTTTCCCCGTTTCCCCCCGTTTTTCCCTCTTTCTCCCCCATTTCCCCCATTTTTTCCAATTTCCTCCCATTTCCCCCCCTTTTCTCTCCTTTTTTTCCATTTTTCCCGCATTTCCCCCCCATTTTTTCTTCATTTTCTCTCTTTTTCCCCCATTTTTCCCCCATTTCCCCCCATTTTCTCCCCATTCCCCCCATTTTTCTCCATTTTCTCTCTTTTTCCCCATTTCCCCCATTTCCCCCCATTTTTCCCCCATCCCCCCCATTTTTTCTCCATTTTCTCTCTTTTTCCCCCATTTTTTCCCCATTTCCCCCATTTTCTCCCCATTTCCCCCCATTTTTTCTCCATTTTCTCTCTTTTCCCCCATTTTCCCCCCATTTTCTCCCCATTTTTCCACCATTTTTTCTCCATTTTCCCCCCATTTTCCCCCC